>NW_005842938.1:279484-313418 GCF_000455745.1 Alligator sinensis
GCATAGCTCTTTTTCACTTCCTCACTACACTGGGTGGATTTAACAAAACCAGGCAGCCTTGTATCTTAATTGTGGGATTGTGGTTAAAAGAATGCAGTGATATCTGGTTTGTAAATACTGCAAAAGAATGACTAAATCCAAACAAAATATTGCTTCCTAGGAAAAAAAATCACGAAATCATATTTATTATTTTGTTAACATAAATGATGTTGATAATTGCCTGCATTCTGGGACTAAAACTATCTGACCATGGGTTTGATTCTTGCATCTGATTCTGATCCCATTTCCCCTAGCGTCCATAAGGAATAGCTTCAGTGTGGTCTATATATCCCTATAGATATCCCTAATAATGGATCATATGTTGTGGTATCATAATATACCTCATATTTGCTCTCAAAATGCTGTACTATGGAGCCTTCCATGAGTAGAGTAATCTCATTAGTACTGCACTTCTCAGTATGCCAGATACAATCCTTGCATGTCCTGATGTTCTGTTGATTTCAACTGAAAAGTGCCTGTTGGACATGATAGCAGATGAGCTTCACAACTCAGAAAGCAGATGGATATGAATTGATCTATCATTGGACTTCCTTTGAGCTGTTAGAGTACTTTTCTGGTAAAAAGGAAATATCAGCAAAGCACTCCTAACGTTGCTACCGCATCACTATCACACTCGGGGGTTCTGCTAGTACGGCTGTATCGGTCAGGAGGTCTCACCTCATCCCATCCATGGCCCATAGAACTAAGTCAGCATAGCATAGTGTAGTAAGGAAGGTGGATAGGACCAGCTGGTGATTGGTGTGCTCCTAATCCCCATTAAACTATAGCTGCTATCGTGACCCCTGAGGGACATAGGTCTCTGACAAAACAGAGCAGCCTAATGGCTGTTCTAAGTGGACCTAAGGCACTGGTGCTAGGATCCCCCCCAGAACTGGGGGAGTGCAAAAGTGGCATGTTACGACATGCTTCTCCCAAGCTGGGTACAGCCAGGGTCTGGGCTAAACAGGCAAATCCTACTCCTGCCAGTCTTGGAATTTTTACATTGAGGGGACTACAGTTTACCCTAGTCATGGCTCACAGCTCAGGCGTGGCAACCCACTCGGGACAGAATAAGACGCACCCCATTCTGTTCACCATGCTAGATGCCATCCTGATCTGAACCTTTCTGAAAGACAATTTAGGGGAAAAAAGGCTCCCGGTGCTCAGTACTGAGCCTCTTCTCCATGCATGTGTACACAGGCACGTAACAACCCATCACTGCTAGCTAGTCATGTGTTTCATGCACTTGGAGTTAAATCCTGAGACATGCTGAGGATTTCTGGAACCTCAGGCACTATGAGCTCAGCATCAGAATCTGATGCTGGAACCAACAGGCACTATGAGCTCAGCATCAGGATCCATCCCACTAAACAGAGTCTCATCCCTGCCACTCCAGCGCATTTCAGAGTGCATATTTACAGCCAAGTCATAAACATGGGAAAATAGGGGTTTATAACAGACCTGAGAGCACAACGTTAAGTGTAACAGCATCAGCAGGAGCAACATAACACCAGCTACACAAGCAGCATTATTGATTCACAAAATCAGCCCTTAAACCTTAGGACAGATTGAAAGCAAATGCATATTGTTAAACAGATATGGGAGGCCTTTATTATCTTACCTTCTCACTCTGAAGGTAATCATGTTTTATTCATTGAGAATACACAGATTTCTTTTTTGATCCTGGCCTTTTCCATGCCTCTTCCTCCCACCTCTTCCCTCCCCCCGCCACCCTGCTTTCCCTTAACAGCAGCTATTACTACAATCTGGCATTACAATTTAGTTTATCCCTCAGGAGGGTGGGGTTTTTTTTCCCCTCTGTTGTACTTTATTTCTCAGCCAGCTGCTTTGCTTTATTGTGTCTGCAGTGTGTGAGCGCTGCAGCCAGGCAAAGGCAACTGGGTTTGCCAAAGGGGCTTATCTTTTATTGTCCAAGCCATTAGGCAGTAGTGGAGCTGGGAAGTGGCAAGGGTTGTTTGTTTGTTTTATTTTGTTTTTTTGATGTTGAGGAATAGTGATGGGATGAGCCAATTCCAAATAAAGAGGAGCAACCCATCCCAGAGAGACTGGGAGTTTGTCTACATTATAAGCCGCCTGTCAGCAGACAGCTGCCACAAGGGAGCCACCAGAGCATGGCTTCTGGCCATTCTGTGTGGCTTCCTCTGGCAGGGTGCGCAGTACGCCCAAAAAGGCACCAGCTGTGAAAGGGGCTAAGGCAGCAGGCAGAAAACATGGATGGGTCTAGACATGCATTTGATGGCACCCCTATGGCAGGCACAGCTTTCTGTTGTTCTGTCACTAGGAAGAACTGTGAGAGTAGACCTAATTTCTGTATAGTTTAGACCCAGCTTGAGACATTCTATTTTCAGGGGGGTTTTGAACACACCCATCTTGCCATACCAGGCAGTGGCATGCTCACATATGCTTCATTGATCCATGTGCACTGCCTCCCAAGCGGAAGGAGTGTCGCCACATCCACGTGTTGTTGTGGGTGGGCTAATTATCATATTACGAATACGTTATCTTCTGGCATGTTAAGTGTGCAGAGTAGATGTGTCCTAACACACCAGCATCCTCATTCTGTTCTCCCATCCATCTGCACAAATCAGGAACAACTCCAGTGAAGTTGGAGGAGCTTCCTAGTTATAAAATCACTGTCAGTGTGAGACTATTTGGGCTTTCATAGATTCATAGATTCATAGATGTTAGGGTCGGAAGGGACCTCTATAGATCATCGAGTCCGACCCCCTGCATGGCCACTCTAACTGTGAAGAAGTTCTTCCTAATGTCCAATCTAAATCTGCTCTCTGTTAGCTTGTGGCCATTATTTCTTGTAACCCCCGGGGGCGCCTTGGTGAATAAATAGTCACCAATTCCCTTTTGTGCCCCCATGATGAACTTATAGGCAGCCACAAGGTCGCCTCTCAACCTTCTCTTGCGGAGGCTAAAGAGGTCCAGGTTCTCTAGTCTCTCCTTGTAGGGCTTGGTCTGAAGGCCCTTAACCATACGAGTGGCCCTTCTCTGGACCCTCTCCAGGTTATCTGCATCCCTCTTGAAGTGCGGCGCCCAGAATTGCACGCAGTACTCCAGCTGCGGTCTGACCAGCGCCCGATAGAGGGGAAGTATCACCTCCTTGGACCTATTCGTCATGCATCTGCTGATGCACGATAAAGTGCCATTGGCTTTTTTGATGGCTTCGTCACACTGCCGACTCATGTTCATCTTGGAGTCCACTAGGACTCCAAGATCCCTTTCCACTTCCGTGCCACCCAGCAGGTCATTCCCTAGGCTGTAGGTGTGCTAGACATTTTTCCTCCCTAGGTGCAGCACTTTGCATTTCTCCTTGTTGAACTGCATTCTGTTGTTTTCTGCCCACTGGTCTAACCTGTCTAGGTCTTGCATCTGATGGATGCAATCAGGTGATATAATTTAAATAAAATTTACTGTCTGTACAAAGGCAGTAGACCTTAGCTCCTGAGAGGAAAAAAATCACTTTACTATTTTTATGAACATTTCAAACATACTTCAAAAGTAAATTATAACTGGGTTAGCTAAAAAGGCTGTAGAGCAGGATGATTCTTCTAGTTGTTGCTCAAATGCTACATACTTTTTTTACAGACTTTCCTGAAGGAACGCTTTGACAATGAAGAAATTAAACCAGATTTATGGATGTCCTTGGAAGGTGGAAATGCTTGTACTGAATGTGGAATTCTAGCAGAGGATACAGCTCTGTATTTTGGAGGCACTACAGTAAGACAAGCTGTCACACAAGACCTGGATCTGAGGGGTGCCAAGTATGTCATGTTACCAGCTAGAATTTGACATAGCTGATGTGTTCTAACAGAGGGCTTCATTAATAATAATAATAATAGAGATCAGATTGGTAACAAACATATAAATAAACAGTAACAGATAAGGCAGCTTATGGGAATGATGATACTGAACTTTTCACTTCTAAGCGACAGTTCAGAGTCATCTCTGGTAGACAATGACAAATGGTTCTTATTTTTACCATCAACTGGAATTTTTTCACTGACATTTGTGAAATGAGTCATTATTTATTTTTGCGGAGTATCTTGCTGCTTTGTAGGTATATGATAAGAAAAGGTCCTTACTCAAAAGAGTTTAGAACTTATAGACAAAGTTTAAGAGCAGTGCAGTGCTGGTGACAACTGTGTTACAACCTCAACTTCACAACTGACACCAGCCGGTACTCTGGCTGCCAGTCTCAGCAAAGAGGTGAAGAACTAAGTGGGCATGAGGGAAAAAATGTGTATGTGCCTGTGCTGTGCCCATTCTATATATTGACAGTATTTGAGAGGGTCACAGCAGCACATCTCACAAACACCCAAAAGGTTTTCAAAAAATAAGTAAACAAAAGTATTTACTTAAAAAATGCCAATTGTGTTTATTTATGTTCGGCTATAGGAGAATTGGATTTAACCAAGTATCATGTGAGTTCTGGGTAGGGCATGCACTACATTGAAGAAACAGCTATTAAAAAAACCCCTAGAGACTTCTTCCTTAGCATGAGAGTGGTGTAGACAGGAGCTAATTTGAGTATATCATACAGATTTTTCTAAGTGAAGCTGAAGCATTAACATTTAAAAAATGGCCAAGGGAATTTCCTCTTACGGCCTCTCTTCACTGAAGGCCATGGGGAAAGAAAAGCATGAGATTTGCCAGACTGTTAAAGGAACAAGTCTCTGTGGTAATTTGTAACAAAATGCCATGTCCTGCCAACATTTACAGACGTGAATGGCTTTTCTCGGGTAAGTAACTCCACTGAAATGAGGGAACATATGGAAAATAATGTGCTTAAAGTGACTACAGAATTGGGCCTTAAAATGTTCCTGTGGCTTTTTCTTTCCCTTTAAAAATCTGTATTTCCCATCTGTATATTTATTGCAACAAAATAGAATTGCCCAGTGATGAGACAGCTGTGAAATACAACCTTTTATTCACTCGTATAAAAGATTGTATCACATTTGTTTAATATACATAAACTAGATATATCAAATACACAACTTTTGCATACTTATAAGGCCAGATCTTCAACCACTGTAAGTAGCATACTTCCATTAGAACCCTGATGCCAATTTATATCAGCTAAGAATATAGCCTATAAAATACAGAAGGAGACAAAGCATACTAATATTATTGTTTTCCTCACCCTCCTGCTTTAAAGTGTCACTAATTCTGCTGAATTACATGCAGAATTTGTTTTAGTATGTAGCTCATCTTTCCCTTTTTATGTTTTACTGGAATTACTTCTGATTTTCATTAAGTTCATTTCCTTGCTTAATTTCAAACACAGATGAATGTGCTGTGCCCATAGTGGCCTATTTGCATTTATAGAGGCCTGTTCTGCAAGATTCACTAAAAACCTATCTTGTCCTAAGTAAACATCAGTTTTGTTTAATAAAACTTTTTGGTATAATGAACATTGCCAATATATTTCTTGACAGTAAACAAATCGATCAAGTAAGAAAGAATCTACTATATTGTTTGGATATATAGTATTCTGTGTGTAACTATCACTGCATTTCCCTTCAGATTTCTACAGTATTGGGGAAGAATTGGGAGTGAAAACAACATGACAACCTGTCACAGACCAACATGCAGGAAGGAGGGAGTTCTGTTAGATTATTCAGTTGATGGAGGCAAGTAAATATTTTAGTTGCATGTGAACATATTTTTTTTATACTCAAACACAGTAAATGCTTAACTGTGCCAATTTAGACTGAGACCAATAATAATATAGAATCTATTATTCAGAGCTATAATTTCCAACTATGAAAGATATTTGTGTCTCTTACTTGTATGTCTTCTCTCATAAAATTTTCTTCTGTGTTTCTGAAGAAAAGGACCCCATCCTGCTACCTGTGACATGCGCGTCCGTTCACTGGTAGGATGGAAGAGAATACCACCTGTGCACCGAACTCCCTCAGCACGCCGCCCAGAGCACTGTAGTCCGCCATCAGGTGATCAGGGGTTCTCCTGGCCGCATCATTAGTACCCACATGGACAAGGACCATGGGGTAGTAATAGGTGGGCTTGATCCTGGCCTGGATTACCTCCGTCACATCCCGAATCTTTGGTCCAGGGAGGCTTGTAGCTTTCTGAGCAAATTGATGCAGATAAAACAAAAGCCAATGGCCCCTTTTACTAGAACCAAACCAAACTAAAGCAGTCATTAGACTTGTATTAATTGGACCATCCCAGTAACAACAGGAACATTTTGCATATCCAACAGTCCTGGCATTGACGGATCTCCAAGCATTGATCGAAAGCTATTATCATCCCCACTTGATTGACAGGGAAATGGAGGTTATGTAACTCGCCTAAAGCCCCACAACAAGCGAGGGACAGACAGTAATGAAATACCAGTGTCCAACCTCCTCTTTCCTTGTCCTAACCAGTAGAGGCACTTCTGTTCCTCTTATACCTACTGTCTAGGGCTAAGTACAGACAGTCAAAAAGCCCGAGGCTGAATCAATTCAGTCTTTGCAAGTTAGTCTAAGCTGCAAAGATTAAACTGAGAAACAACTGGATGCACATTTACTTTTGATTCAGGAAATGCAGCCATATGCCTGCAATGGTTCAATCCAGAAAGTGGGGGATGCTAGAGCAGGGCTCTCCAGTACTTCCTCTTCTTGCTGCTTCCGAGGTCTCTGGGATTTGCAGTCCACCATCACAGCAGCAGGACTCTGCAGGGTTGCTCATCACTTCCTCTTCCTGTTTCCATGGAAAGCATGCTGGGGGACTATGATTTAATTTAAACCAGGAAGGGGTCTGGGACAGAAGTTTCATAAACGAATAACTTGCTATCCCATTTAGAACTGGCCAGGTGTTTTGTCCTTCCACTGTACGTAGATTCCTCTGGATACAAGAGCTAGATCCATCTTCTGAGCAGAACCCTCTGCCTCCACAATGCCTCATAGCAACCTCCCAGCCTCTTTGTTCCTTTGTTGTCTGTCATTCCTTCACCCCATATATGATTCCCTGATGTCTGAGAGAGTGATTGAGTTGGTGCTAACAGAATTGATATGACCTGCCTGCTGAAGTGCCCTAGATTTTGTGCAGAGGGTGAAGAGTCCTCTCTCCCTTAGGCTGAGTCTCAACCCCTGTAGAGCACCATTGGACTCAGGAGAAGTAAGGATGCGAAAGAAGCAGCTGGCCTTCTATGTAGGCAACTCCCTTGTGCTTGTATGGTCACTTTGGCCATGCTCAGTCTTCTTTTGGGCCCAAGCAAAAGCTTAACTCCATCAGGAGTCTTTTCATTAATTTCAGCAGGCTTTTCATAGATTCAAAGATTGTAAGGCTGGAAGGGACCTTGGAAGATCATCGGGTCCAGCTCCCTGCACCAAGCAGGAAAGACAGCTGGGGTCAGGTGACCCCAGCAAAGTCCTGTCCAGTCTCCTCTTGAAGATTTCCAGGGTAGGCCATTGTACCACCTCTGGACACCCAAGTTGACTATTCCACAGTCTGGACACCCTAGTTGTAGAGTAGTTTTTCCTAATGTTGCGCTTGTAACGGTCTTCCAGGAGTTTGTGACCATTACTTCTAGTTTTCCCCAAAGGTGCCCTGGTGAACAGTTGTTCACCGAGCCCTTGATGTACGCCTCTGATGTAATGGTAAGCTGCTACCAACTCCCCTCTCAGCCTTCTCTTTTTCAGGATGAAGCATCCCAGATCCCTCACCCTTTCTTCATATGGCTTACTGCAGAAGTCTCTTATCATATGGGTGGCCCTTCTCTGGACTCTCTCAGGCTTTACCACATCCTTGTTAAAATGCGGTGCCCAGAACTGGGCACAGTACTCCAGCTACAGTGTCACCAATGCTGAGTAGAGTGGGATAATCACTTCCTTGGTTTTGCTGGAGATGCACTGATTGATGCATGCCAGGGTATTGTTGGCCCTGCTGGCTACAGCAGCACACTGCCCGCTCATGTTCATACTATGGTTAATTATTACCCCCAGGTCCCTTTCATTTGTAGCGCAGGTCAGGTTGGCATTGTCAAGCCTGTAGGTGTGTAGGGGATTGTTCGTCCCCAGATGGAGCACTTTACATTTTTTGACATTGAACTTTATCTGGTTCTGGTCCGCCCAACTTGTAAACCTGTCTAGGTCCGCCTCTATCTGCAGCCTATCTTCAAGCATGACCACGCTTCCCCATAACTTGGTGTCATCCACGAACTTGGCCAATGAGCTCTTCACCTTCACATCCAAATCATTGATGAAGATGTTGAATAGCACTGGACCAAGCACCGACCCCTGCGGGACACCACTAGCCACTTTCCACCAAGATGACACAGATCCGTTCATTAGAACTCTCTGGGTCCTGCCCCACAGCCTGTTTCCTACTCCCCTGACTGTCTCTTTGCAGTAGGCCCGTTGTGTTTGATTTCTGCTAACCTGTGAGTAACTGAGTTTAACCTACCAAGATATTTGTGGCAGATGAACTTCAGAGTTTGCATGTGGAAATATTCGTGTGAGAGAAAAAACATGTAGTTTGCTAGGTTTAGAATTTGTGTCAGGTGTGATTGTGTAGTCATCCAAGCAGGGGCTAGTGAATAGTCTAATGATAATATCCTGCAAATTATCTGACCAATAACAGCTAAGCAATATAGTATCAAGTGTGGATATTGCAAACAAATGATATTTTTGTGGTGCTGGGGCTCAATATGTAGCCAAGTGAGTATAGGAGTAAGTCATATTTTCTCATGAGCAATGCCAAGTAGATCTATGGTGTATGATTCCCTTAAACATATATTCTGTACTTCAGAATGTGAGACACCAGAACTGTTACATCAGAGTAGCAGCAATTCCTGTGGCATTTACTGTCTGCTGATATAGGCACTGTGTTTTATTTGCCAGTCACTTTTTTCCTAACTGAAACAAACCGTCTATATCCTTTGAGTTGTCTTTAAATTAATGTGTATTATCTATCCAACAAAGACAAGTGCTTTGTTTTAGGGGGTTCCACATCACTTACTGCCCAGTCAGTTGAATCCCAGGGAAGATACTGACTGGCTGCCTAAAAGAAAACAACTTTAATGGCATAACAAATAATTACACCCACGTAATAAGGAAACAGGTTTGATTTTTAAAAGGTGTCATTAAAGGTATACACCAGATGGATCATGTTCTATAAGACTTCTTAGGACTTCTACCAACTCCTGCTAGTTTAAAAAAGTCTCCCAGTACTAAATGTTTTCTTTTAATTTCCCTCCCTCTCTCTGAGTGTCCAGTCTATCTGATGCTGTGTTAAAAAACACAAGGGGCACAAATGAGATATCAGAGGCTTCTCATGCATTTAGATGATTTCATTTATGGCCTGCAGCAAGGCATGGCCTAAAGCAGCAATATGGCTTGTTAACTCTGCCAACAAAGAGAGACAATTTCTGATGGAAACAGCACTAGAGTTGCATCTGCAAGCCCTCCCCTCTGCTGCATTTTAAGTGGGTTGGAAAAGCAGCATGAGGTAATTGTATGATAAGAGTAATCTTCTAATACTGGAGAAGGGCAGAACTAAGGGAGATAAATGTGACATTTTTGGTTAGGGCCGAGTTGATCATCTAAGCTTGTGCTCCCCCTGTTCCCTTAAAGGAAGCAGTGATCCCTGTCCATTACTGCAAAGTTGTTTTGGAGATTTTCATTAAGTTCAGCTTTTGCTCCATCGAAGGAGTTGACCACAGGAAAATACATTTAAACCAAGCTTTAAAAAAAAAAAAAAAATCTGTCTCAGGCCAAATCTGCCAAATAAGTTCTGAATTCTATCGACTGAGCAGAGCTCAATCATTCAAGTCTGTGTGGTGCTATCACTGGCAAGTAACCTACCTCCCAGACTCTTCAGTCTGGGGCTTCAGATACTCCCAGATCCATGGCAGGCATCCTACTTGCAAGCCCCAAGCCTGGAGACCTTGGAGTTCAGATGCCCCCATGGGCGATTGGTGCCACTGACCAAGGGGGATGGGGTCCCCCTGCGGCTGATCTCACTGCCCGGGGGATCCCCGCGGCCAATCCCACAACAGCCGATCACTGTGGCCAATCGCTACAGCTGCTTCTGGGAGTGGCTGCAGAGATCGACTGGCGCTTGCAGGGGGGGCACCAGTACTCCTGCCTGCCTCCCCCCTGCCCATTGCTTAAGCAGTGAGCATGGTCAGTCAGGGGGTGCACCCCCATGTACCCCCTATGCATTGCCAATGGGTGCCCCCTAGTTTTGCTTGCTTCTCACCAAAACACAGTAGGAGCAAGCTAGAGAGAAAGGCTGGGAACAATCCCTCATCATTATAAATTGTGTAGCTGAGATCCTCCCATGGGGAAACTATAATAGACTCTCTCAGGGGTGCCTGCCCACATTGCAATGGAGAGTTCTCCACCGTCAACTACACTAAGTCATTTAGGGCCGGGAAGAATGGGATCTCCCCTGCCAGGCATGCAAAACCACCTGGGCTGACACCATCATCATGGTGTCTCCTCTGGTAGACCAAGCATTTTAAGCCACCGTGGACTAGCATTCCAAGCAGATCCACCCCCGTTGGTTGTGTGTACTTAGTGTTCAGATGTCTAGGTTTGATAAGGATTTAGGAGTAAATTCTGCCACCTGAGAAGCTATTATGTCAACTGCTGACAGATTTTTATGCAGCGCCGAGGAGTCTACAGTCTGTCTTTGTACATACGTGCACAGCGCACAGCACAATCAGGCCCTCAGTCCTGTGGCTTCTGCTACTTAATGTGTAATAATAGGCCAGATTTGGTATAAGGGAGTACATACCCCATGAATGTTATCAGCACTGCCAGTCCCAGGCATTTCAAAATCATGAGTCAAACCCCAGACAATAATGAAACTGGTTTAAAAATCATTAAATTTTGAGATGGGTTCACATACCTTTTGGGTTCTGAAGCTTTCTGTTTACTGGGGACAAAAAGTGAAACTTTTCTCATCTCTGAAGGCTTCCCACTTCTTTTTAAGATGTGAAAGTTGAACTTTTTGTGAAAGAACAGAACTTCAGGGCAAACTTTAAACCTGTATGACTCATGATAAGATTGTGAGAGGGGCAGCACTAGTCTGTAAGCAAAGATCACTGTGTAACATAGTCAGGGTATAAAATACACATTCTGACTAGGTACAAAAAATCAAAAAGCCTAAGGCTGAATCAATTCAATCATCACAGGTTAGTCTAAACTGCATAGATTGAACCAATAATGAAGTGAACAGATATTCACTTTTGATTGAAGTCAGAGGGGAGAGTAACAAGAGTGATGTTGTAGTGGGTATGTGCTGTATACCACCAGACCAGGAGGATGAGGTAGATGAGGCTTTCTTCAGACAACTAGTGGAAGTTTCCAGATCACAGGCCCTGGTTCTCATGGAGGACATCAATCACCCTGACATCTGCTGCAAGGGCAATACAGCTGTGTGCAGGCAATCCAGAAAGTTTTTGGAGAGCATTGGAGACAACTTCCTGGTATAAGTGTTGGAGAAGCCAACTAGGGGCCATGCTCTTCTTGACCTGCTGCTTACAAACAGGGAAAAATTGGTGGAGGATGTAGAAATGGATCACAAGTTGGGCAGGAGTGACCACAAGATGATCGAGGTCAGTATCCTGACAAAAAGGAAGAAAGGAGAGTAGCAGAGTAAGGACTCTGGATTTCAGAAACACATACTTTGATTCCCTTAGGGAACTGATGGACAGGATTCCCTGGGAAGCCAGGTTGAGGAGGAAAGAAATCCAGGACAGGGGGTGTTATTTTAAACTTTACTGAGTGTGCAGGAACAAACCATCCCGATGTGCAGGAAGAATAGCAAATGTGGCAAGCGACCAGCTTGATCTAGCAGAGAACTCTTTGGTGAGTTTAAACACAAAAAGGAAGCTTACAAGAAGCTTGGACATATGACTAGGGGGGAGTATAAAAGTATTGCTTGGGCATGCAGGGATGAAATTGGGAAGGCCAAAGTGCAAATGGAGTTGCAGCTAACAAAGGACATAAAAGGTAACAAGAAGGGTTTCTATAAGTATGTCTGCAACAAGAGGAAGGTCAGGAAAGGTGTGGGTTCCTTACAAAATGGGGGAGGCAACCTAGTGACAGATTATGAGGAAAAGGCTGAAATACTCAATGCCTTTTTTACCTCAGTCCTCACAGGCAAGGTCGGCTCCCAGACTACTGTAACTGGCAGCACAGTTTGGGGAGAAGGTGAGCAGTCCATAGTAGTGAAAGAACAGGTCAGGGACTATTTAGAAAATCTGGATATGTACAAGTCCATAGGGCTGGACGGGATGCACCCGAGGGTGCTGAGGGAGTTGGCTGATGTGATTGCAGAGCCACTGGCCATTATCTTTGAAAACTTGTGGCTATTGGGGGAGGTCCTATATGGCTGGAAAAGGGCAAATATAGTGCCCATTTTTAAGAAAAAGAAGGAGGATCCAGGGAACTACAGACCATTCAGCTTCACCTCAGTCCCTGGAAAAATCATGGAGCAGATCCTCAAGGAATCCATTTCTAAGCACTTGGAGGAGAAGAACGTGATTAGGAACAGTCAATATGGCTTCACAAAGGGCAAGTCATGCCTGACCAACCTGATTGCCTTCTATGATGATGTGACTGGCTCTGTGGATGTGTACCTTGACTTTAGCAAGGCTTTTGATAATGTCTCCTTCAATATTCTTGCAAGCAAGCTAAGGAAGTATGGGTTTAATGAATAGACTGTAAGGTAGAAAGCTGGCTGGATCATGGTGCTTGACAGGTAATGATCAATGCCTTGAGATCTAGTTGGCAGCCAGTATCAAGTAGAGTGCCCCGGGGGTTGGGCCTGCAGTTGGTTCTGTTCAATATCTTCATTAATGATCTGGAAGATGGGAGATTTTGCTGCACTGTAAGCAAGTTAGTGCATGACACCAAGCTAGGGGGTATAGTAGATACACTGGAGGGTAGAGCTAGGATTCAGAGAGACCTTGACAAATTGGAAGACTAGGCCAAAAGAAATCTCATGAGGTTGAACAAGGAAAAATGAAAAGTCCTGCACTTAAGACGGAACAATCCCCTGCACCACTAGAGCCTTGGGACCAACTGCCTAAGCAGCAGCTATGCAGTAAAGGACCTGGGAATTATAGTGGACAATAAGCTGGATATGAGCCAACAGTGTGCCCTTGTTGCCAAGAAGGTTAACAGCATACTGGGCTGCATTAGTAGGAGCACTGCCAGCACGTCATGGGAAGTAATTATTCCGCTCTATTCGGCACTGGTGAGACCACATCAGGAATACTGTGTTCAGTTTTGGGCCCCGCACTATAGAAAGGAAATGGACAAGTTGGAGAGAGTCCAGCTGAGGACAACAAAAATGGTGAGAGGGCTGGGGCACATGATTTCTGAGGAGAGGCTGATGGAATTGGGCTTATTTAGTTGGCAGAAGAGAAGATGGTGGGGATTTGATAGCAGCGTTTAACTACTTGAAGGGTGGGGGGGTCCAAAGAGAATGGAGTTAGACTGTTCTCAGTGGTGACAGATTACAGAACAAGGAGCAATGGTCTCAAGTTGCAGCAAGAGAGATTTAGGTTGAATATTAGAAAACAACTTTCTCACTAGGAGAGTGGTGAAGCACTGGAACAGGTTACCTAGAGAAATAGTGGAATCCCCATCCTCGGAGGTTTTTAAGGCTCAGCTTGACAATGCCTTGGCTGTGATGATCTAGTTGGGGATTGTCCTGTTTTGAGCAGGGGGTTGGACTAGATGACTTGCTGAGGTCTCTTCCAACACTAAATTTCTATAATTCCAGAAATGCAGCTACATGCCTGCAGTGGCCCAGGTCAGAAGCTGGGGTGTCCTAGATCATGCCTCCCTGCTCGGCTGGAGCAGACAGGTTGGGCCAAAGCTAGCCCTCTCCCCTGCAAGGCAGGCTTGTGAGGGGAGGTGCAAAGCATCCCTGGGTTGTTGGGGGACTGACAGTTAATTTGATTCTGGAGGGGATCTGGGACAGAAGTTCAATAAACCAATTGAACCTAAATCAGTTAAGTCTCATACTATATCCATCCAGGTTTATCTTAAACTGTTTTTGGCCATTTTGAAACCAGTTTATGTGCACTGAACTTCTGTTGTGTTACAGATTTGAACCAGTTTCTGATCACTTACACCAGTTAATGTGTACTTTCTGTACCTAGCCCATGTGTAAATGAGTCAGAAAAAAATCATTGAAATGGCTGGAACTGGCAGCATAAAACCAGCACTGGTTTACCAGTTGCTGGTTGTGAAGAATGAGTGGAGCTTATTCGCTGTAAAAGCAAAAGGCAGCATAGAAGAAAAAGGTACCAACAAGAAGGCCACGATCCCTGAATGCCAAATTTTCGGTTCTCATTACAGTGCTTGACTTTGGGATGAGGATAATCCCATCACAAACAATCAAAGCTGTATGTGAAGCAGCTAGCTCAGGTGAGAGCTGTGCTATGGGGAACATGGGTGTCTTTGTAAGAAGCACTTGGAAAGCTGAAATGTTGTTGAAAGAAGGGGGTGGGGAGGTTCTGTAATTTAGGAGACTTCAAAAGGCTGAGTCAGAAAACAAACACTGTCCCAGGAGAGGAATATGAAAGAAAGGGAAGGATAAAAGGAGTTCTTGTAGAGTGAAATGAAATGAAACTCTCAGGTTTCTTGGAGTGTAAGGGAAACTTCCATCCTGGTATTTCTGTGACTATGGAGGCAGGGGGGGAAATGGTGCTTGGCGTGTACAATGTTTCATGTCATGTGACTGTGCCTTGTACTTGTGCTAGAGGAGTACGCCAGCATTGTGCAGCCAGTTCTTTATCCTCTGGCCTAAGTTTTCTTTTCACCTTCTTAGATAGAGTTACTTTCTTTCTCTACAATGTCACACGTGGTGGCTCAAGCCTAATAGAGGCAAGAAAAAGAATGAAAAAGCCCAGTAGTATTCTAGTACATGAAGCTACATGCCTGCAGCAGCCCAGGTCAGAAGCTGGGGTGTCCTAGATCAGGGGCAGGCAATTATTTTGGCAGAGGGCCGCTTACTGTGTTTTGGCAAGCCATCGAGGGCCGCATGACAGGCAGCCCAGGGCAGATAAATATTAATTTTTAAAAATGATTAGGGGCCCCACAGGCCAGATAGAATGGCCTGGCAGGCCGCATCTGGCCCACAGGCTGCATTTTGCCCACCCCTGTCCTAGATCATGCCTCCCTGCTCGGCTGCAGCAGACAGTATGGGCCAAAGCTAGCCCGCCTCCCTGCAAGGGAGGCTTGTGAGGGGAGGTGCAAAGCATCCTTGGTTTGCTGGGAGACTGACAGTTAATTTGATTCTGAAAGGGATCTGGGACAAAAGTTCAATAAACAACAACCCCAGTTGTATTCTAGGTTCATGTGTGCAAGTCCTGTTGGGCTTGATTGTGCTCTTCGCCAACAATTCATTTAAAGCAATAGAGTTACACCAATAAAAAACTGGTTTATCTTTGGAATCTGGCCTGTGGACTTCATCGGGACTGTTCAGGCCTAACCCTGAGGCAGAATTCACAATAAAGCCATCCTGCCAAGGGAAATGTCATTATTTGCTTATGTAGCTTACTGCTGTTCCTCACAGGACTGGCAGGAAGTCAGAATCCAAATACTGGTCTCTTGGTGCTTTTGCCTTCCCTGAGTTAAGCATGCACACACTGGTTTGTTATTACAAGCTTGCTCAGCGCTGACTTTTTTTCCTCTTACCAAAAAGTGTGTTGAAGTGTGTGTTTGGAGAGAGAGCGCACAAAGAATGACGTGAGCTCTGCAAACAGAATAAACAAACCAGGTAGGTAAAAAGGGTAAGTCCTGCCAACCATAGCAGCTGCTCGTTACACACCCTGCAAGATAAGCTGCTCATAGGCTCAGTTTCAGCTTTAGTATGTCATGGTTCTCATGACCACAAAGACCCTGATATGAAGAATCAAAATTTCAGTATTCTGCCTACCTATATTGGCCATTATATTAACGAAAGATGTACTGTGAGGAGGCTGGATTTTCAGTTGATGTAAACCAGTGTAGCTCCATGGACTTCAGTAGAGACAAGTTAACTTTGCTCGTTGAATATCTGTCTCCCTATTCTTTTCTCCCTTTTCTTTTGCCATATTTCCTGAAAGATTATTTTACTGAATTTTACACAGTGTTACTTCCACCATCCTCCTTTCTGTCTGTCCCCTGTTCTCATACAGCTCTCTCATCATTAGAGAGTTAAAGACAATTGGTCTCATTCTGATTTTTGTTGTAGTTGCCTCCAGTCACTTGAAAATGAGGCAATAAAATTAAAATTGGATCCTGGAAGGGTAATGGCTGTGTTGGCAGATAATATTAAATAAGATTACACATGGGCTTGCCCCAAGAACCCTGTTTTATTGATTGAAGGAATCCCATTTAGGACGCTAATTGGATCTCTTGCTTTTTCTCCCCAGATTGTCATAGGTTCTTTGTTTTCTACCTTGACAGGAGCAGGAGACTGTGTTTATTATATAACCAGAAGAGCACAAAACAGCACATCTCTGCTATTGTATGACAATATTAAAATGAGGTAAATGTCCTACTTATGCTGTTAGGCTTGAATGTGTGGTCTTCTTGCTGGGACATGAAATCTAGCCTGTGCTGAAAAGGAGCAGAGATGGTCTATATCAGATTTTATACTTAGTTTTGATCCTAGCATAGCATGGCATTTTGAGGTCCAACAACTTAATGATAACGTTTGGAACCAAATGTTGAACCTATATATCCCATATAACTCAGCCTGTCAACCTCTCCTCCCTCAAAGCCTGGAGACAGGTGGTAAACCACTGGAGTTTCACTGGTTATGTGCCTGTTTGTTCCATTCAATATTTAACATAATTGTCACCCGAACCCAGTTTTACAAGCAGTGGGGGGAAGCTTGGGCCAGGAGGAAGAAGAACAAAGGGATGAGGAAAAGGGACAATGCACATCAAGCCCTGGAAATCCCAGCATGCAGACACATTTCATGGGCTCTTCTCTGTCAGGAGGAGGGTGTGCAGAGATCACTGGCTTTTTTGATGAAGCAGATGGGATCACAAAAGCAATAGCTGCTGGAATTGTATTGCTACTGCCTCATCCCCTGTTTGGCTCTGCAGTTTTGGTTTTGATTTTAATAATGTTTTTAAGGAGGCTGTTTAATGGCAGGGGAATAGTTGCAACACTGAATAAACCCAAAATGAAGGAATTAATGGAAAGTTTATTGTGTTACCACTGCTCTAGTGGCTTTGTCAAATCAACCATTTGCCAACTAATTCCTTAGTTTTCTTTTTCCCCCTGACTTGTTTTCTCTATAAGAGACAATCAGTCAGCTTTTAATGGCCATTAAACTATTAGCTGATTATATCCTAACCTTTCCCTCCTCTTTCCTACGGTGCATCAGAAAAGTTATTTAATAGGATGTTAAACTCTGCACCCACTGTCTGAAATCTGCCCTGTTTATCATTTTCTTTTTGTAAAATGTACATGAGTTCAGCCGTCTAGCCAGGGTGCGATTGGCATAGGACAAGCATCACACAGGCTAGGGCTGTACAACCTTCTTCTCTCACAGTTCTGCTGTAGCACCCCAATGCCAACCTGCAAAATCCCTGTTATACCACGCCAAGGAAGCAATGCTCCACAATTTTGACCTGTAGTAGCCTTGGTATTTCAGTGCCAGGTACACACTGTCCGTTGGGCTGAGTTGCATGCTGGTTTTGTTATCAGGATCTTAAATGAAAACACAAAGCCTGTGTTCACTGGAACTTAGGCAGGTTTTGATTTCAGCTTTGATTTCAGGTGTCCACCACAAGAGGTGAGTTTGCAAGGGGGGATGTAGCATCCACGGTGTACTGAGAAGTAAACTTGGGTTGGGATTCTCAGAAATGCCTAAGGAATTTAGGAGTACAAGTCCTGGTCTTTTTTTTCTTTTTCTAGGGGGAAGTGGGTTCCTGGATCCTTTCTGAATGTAATACTTGAGCCCTGTTTTGTGGACTTTGCCAGAGACTAAGTGGGATTGCACAGCATAGAAATTTTCAGAAATTTGCCCTAAATCTCTTCTATAGTCAGGACAGAATTGCCCAACTGAGTCCATTTGGGACCATAGCCTGAGCAATAAGAATGCAGCTATGAAGTGGCAACAGAGGAAGAGTTTGCTGGGTTATTTTCCCACTTCACTGTGAGAATTGGTGCCTTCATTCGATGTTCCCCATGACCCCAACCACCATTGCATCTGGACAGGGAAAAGCCATACCTCTGCAAGTTTAAAATGGGGCACCATTTGCATGTTGCAACAGGTGAACATGGTGATGTACAGAAATTGGGTTAAAAGTCAGCACTGAAAAAAGACATTCAGCATCAGTCCATAGTCATCATTAGAGAACAGTCCAGTGGAGAATGACATTACATTTCCCCCGTGTTCAGAATAACCAAACCTATCAGGATTCACACAGCTGTTCTGAATATAAGTGCTACAAATGCATTCAGCAAAATTCTAGCTCAGTAGTAGCTTGGGTGGTATAATCCAGCACAGCCGTGTTGAACAGGGTTGCCAACCCTCAAGGAATTAGATATAAATCTTCAGGAGACTGCTGAGAGCCACCCGGGAGATAAATGATAGGGCATTCATTTAAATAAATAGTAAATATTGAATTGGATTTATACAGTAGTCCAGTGGGTTTTTGAAATGTAATAGTAATGTACATTTGCCTTCCTGACGTGAAGTCTACTCACTGTAATCCGTAACTGATATAAGCAAGCATGGGGACATGGTCGCATTATCATCGTCTTGTTATTCACTCAGCTTCCCTTTTCTGATTCCACTAAAGACACACAAAAGGCAAGAGACCCACAAGAGACCCATATAAGTCCTGTTAGCCACATTTCAACTTCATGGCTGTGTCCAGGCAAGCAGGGGGATGGGTTTGCAGTGGCACAAATAGCAATGGTACAAATTGGTGCCACTACTTTGTGCCGCAGCACACACTCCTGCACATGCACTTTGTTGCGGGACATATTGTCCTGCTGTGGGCAAACTGCCATTGCCCAGCTCCTCCCAGCTTCCAGCATGCCGAAGCAGCTGGGGCACTTATGGGGCATAGAGACACTTTGACTAGTAGCCAGAGCATGTCACTGAAGGACCAAGCCTCCGTTTGTTACAGCAGATGCTATTGTAGTGTGTGCTGTGCTGTTTTTCCTCGGGTTTTTTTGTGTTGCTGGGAAATCCTGGTAGCAAGTTTTGCCCCTACAGTGCAGATTTGCAGCATGGGGCATGTTTTAATGTGCCAGGCATACAATTTGGTATTTCTGTATGCATTCAAGGCAGTGTTATGTTGAAACATGCTCCATGCATGCTAGTTTGCAAACTGAAAAGAGTGCAGTGCTATAGTAAGATGACTACACACACATCCATAAACCAGGGGTGGGCAAAATACAGCCCGCAGGCCAAATCCGGCCCACGAGGCCATTCTATCCAGGTGGCGGGGCCCCTAAAAAATTGAGAAAATTAATATTTCTGTGTCTTTGGTTCCTGTAAAAAATGACAGGAACCAGGGGCAGTAGGACCCAGGGGAAGCCTGGTGGACTCCAGCAACAGCCCTGCCCTGCCAGCCGGAAGCCCCAGCAGGGGCTTCTGGCTTGGGATCACATGACTGTCCTGGCACGGTAACCTCAGGTAAGGGCAGTGGGCAGGGAAGGAGTCCAGGGAAAAGCTGAGCGAGGGGAAAAGTGGCCCCACGCCCACCCCATGGCTGGCGCTCCCTGCTGCAGCCACTCGCAGCCCATGAGGGGCTGTCCAGAGCAGGCACAGGCAGCCCTACACAGGCTGCAAGCGGCTGCAAGCGGGGTGCCGGACACAGGGCAGGCGAGGGGCTGCTTTTGCCCCACACTCAGCACCAGCTTGTAACCCAGCTCTGCGCTAGCTCCAGGCTCACCCACTGGGGCTGCACCACGGTGGGAGCAGCTGTGGCCCACCCCGACTTGCTGTGCCAGGCACTGTTTGCTGCTGCTGCCTACCCAGAACTCGCGCACTGGGCATCCCAGAGGTGGCAGTGGCAAACACTGCCCGGCATGGCAAGTGGGGGGGGCCGCAGCTGCCACTGCGGTGCAGCCACAACAGGCAAGCCCAGAGCTGATGTGAGGCCCAGGCTAGCAGCGGGGGTGGGTTACAAGCTGGTGCTGAACATGGGAAAAGTGGCCCCTCGCTCACCCTGTGCCCAGTGCCCCGTGCTGCAGCTGCTCGCAGCCTGCATGGGGCTGCCTGTGCCTGCTCAAAACAAAATGAGGGCAGCGGGTACATGGCAGGATGCCTTGCTCATGCCCCTTGTCCCCCAGCCCTGCTGCCCCTGCCCCCAAGCCCTGCAGCCCTGTGCCCCCACCCAAAGCCCCTATGGGGCCCACACTGATGTCCCAGGGCCAGCACTGGTGGGGCCCAGAGCAGGGCAGCAGGAGTACAGGGGTCCCAGCTGGCAGGGGCTCTATGGAGCTGGACCAGCTCCCCCTTCTCCCCGCTGGTGCAGCCCAGTCTGGCTCCAGACCCCTGCCGGTCTGTGCTCCACTCTGGGCCCCACCAGCGCTGGCCTTGGGACATTGATCCCAAGATGGTGACCAGGGGGCGGGGCACCTGTCAAGGGGCGGGGCTACCCATGTGGCCCTCGAAGGCTTGCCAAAACTGGGTAAGTGGCCCTCCGCCCAAAATAATTGCCCGCCCCTGCCATAAACTTTGCTTGCAGTTTGGGAGCTTGAATGCACAAAGGAGATGTAGCACAACAATACCTCACACTTTAAAAGGCATGCCTTCAGTGGCAGAAGTGGATGATGACTACACTGACTCTATCTCTTGCCTCAGTCACTAGACATGAATCTCTCTCCCAAAAGAACTCCCTAATACTTAAAGATGCAGGTAGAAGACATTAGTACCACTGTACTTGAAGTGTTGGAGACATCAGGGGAAAGGGAAATTACACTTCACAATATTTGTTTGTAGCCCAGGTGTACCCAGGGTATGTACTCCCCTTTCTGATTGAAGGGACTTGGCAGCAGGCAGGGGTGCTGTGAGAGAGAACTGCAAGCTGAGTGCAGTCTCCCCACTCCCTATGGAGCCAGGCCAGAACAATATTAAACTATATGCAAATGTATTAATATTTACAGGGAACCTTAAAAGATAACTGTTAATATAAAGTTGATACAGATATTTACATATAATATAGGACTAATAATCTTGTTTCTCTACAATGGATGACCACAACCAGGGTTCAGGTAAGTTACAAGTAAACGCAGATAAGTAATGGGAGGGGTCCTAGCAGGACCTCAATATAGATTTTACATTCTAATGTTAGTTTTCTTACTGGTACGGGAGCACACAATCACAGGATACAATATCACAAAACATAAAATCCAATATCACAAAATATAAGGTGCAATATGGCTGCCTATAAATTTATAAGGGGTGCTCACCAGGATCTGGGGGGACGTTTGTTCACTAGAGCGACCCAAGGGCGTTTCAGGCTGGACATAAGGAAGAACCTCTTTACTGTCCGAGCCCCCAAGGTCTGGAATAGACTGCTGCCGGCGGGGATTCAAGCATCTACTTTGAACGCCTTCAAGAGAAAATTGGATGTTTATCTTGCTGGGATCTTGTGACCCCAGCTGACTTCCTGCCCCTGGGGCAGGGGGCTGGACTTGATGATCTTCCGAGGTCCCTTCCAGCCCTAATGTCTATGAAATCTATGAAATATCACAAATTATAAGGCACATAAGCATAGAAGTAACCTCAAACCATTAAAAGGGTTCCCAAGGCCCTGCCACATTCCTGGGGTCTGGATTACGCTCTAGTGACCCATGAGGGAAGACCTTATTGCCCCTTGGGCCTCACACCGACCTTATTGCCCCTTGGGCCTCAGCCCCCTCGGCAGCCCACAAACTCAGAAGGGACCTCCTCTCCAGGAACCCCTTTCTAGCCAAGAATGACTACCCCTCCCCTGTGGGAACCCTATTCCCCAGGAACTCATGAATCTGGTGCCCAGGTGGGGGTCCTCGTCCCCTCAGGCAAGTGGCTTCTTGTTCAGAGCAGCCTCTGGAGCCTCTGGCTCCTCCTGGGCCACTCCCCGTTCAGAGCCTCGAGCACCGTATGTGTTCTTGGGGGCTTCGACTTGTGCAGCTCCAGGGCTCGGTCTGCTCCTGGACCCTCCATGCAGCATCTCCTGCACCGGGGTTCCCTGCCACGTGCCAGGAGATGGAAACTTGAGCTGCTGCGGATGGCTCCTGGAGTCTCGCTGGCTCTGTGCACCCAGACTCCTAGCCGCACGCCAGGGGTTGCAGACCCAAGCCTCTTGCTCCCAGGGTCTGGCTCCGTGCACTGTGCTGCATGCACCAAGTGGCTGGAGACCTGAGCTGTCTCACACAGCTCCCAGGGTCTTGCTCTGTGTGCCACACTGTGTGCTGACTGGGGCTGAAGCTGTCCACCACTCCTGTCTGGCAAGAGGTGTCCACAGGGGCTCTTCAGGGCAGCAGCATCTGCCCACTGGGCAGCTCTTCCCCAGCTCTTCTTAGCCCTGCTCTTGGCTCCGTGCCTCGATGTGTCTCCCTCATGCTGGGCACGCAGCTGTTTTTATTCTCTTTGGAGGCTCCGCCCCCCGAAGTTCTGCCAGACCTGCAGAGTGCAGGCTTAAACCAGGTCCGGGGCTTTCTGCCTCACCCCGGTAGTGGTGGGGCAAGCCCCTCCATGCTGTTACCTGATTGGTGGACGGGATCCACCAATCATACTGGAGATTCTTTGAGCCCCGACATGCTAGGCTGTATTGGTAAGCCTGCCACATGTTAATATTTTCTAGGCTCTTCACTAGATTTGCTCCCTGTCTGCTCCTTATGTGGTATAACTTAAGAGGCCTTTCCTATACACTCCCTTTTATTGCCTTCAAATGTAATTGCTTCCTGGATTAAATATCTCTAGAATTGCTGGCAAAAATCTTTACCACCATCTGTCTTCATATCCTTCTTCACTGCTTCATTTCTATAGCTCTTATGCTGTAGAGAGCATCTGGGATCTAGTAGCAATGCACTGGATCATAGTTTGTGATACTCCCAAGTTGGAAGCTAGTCTTGGTCTAATAAGAGTTAAAGCTTGGTCTTATTGAAGATCTGCCACTGACTTTGTGGTGAGGAGATCTCATTCTAATTCGCTCTCCCTTTATAGCACATACACCCTTCCTTTTCCATAACCATAATATTTGAACAAGACTTGTTGCCTTTCATATCTATGGACACACCTAAAGCAGCAGAGTAGATAAATATGTATATTGTAAACAGCATTGAAGTCAAAGAGTGTTTAAGGCCAGAAGGGAGTATCAGATCAGTTGGACTTTCTGTATACCTCAAGCCATTACGTCTTCTGCAATTACACCTGTGTTCAGCCCCATAACTTGTGTTTCACCACTGGATTAGATGGACTACAGATATGATCCGATGGGTTTGTCCACAAAGCTATTCAACAATTATTCAAAACTAAAAATATAATTTTAAAGTGGATTAATTAATTCTCTGCAGATACTCTTAAGAATTTAGGTAGCCTTAATTTGATTTAGTTTACTTCATTTCAAAATGCTAAAATGAAATCAAATTAAGATAATTTTAATGCTGAGTGGGTACATCTGCATGTACATTTGCTGTGGCACCAGTTTACTCGCAAGTAAACAGTGCCTGGCAAGCATCTACACATGTAGGGAACCTGGAGCAGATTTGCTGCCAATCTGCTCCAGCTTCCTGCCACCACTGGGGGAAACTCCAGGCTCCTGCTGCAGCTGCCAGAAGTTGGCAGCCCTCTTCAAAAGGCAACCCCACTCACTGCTGCCTGGCCAGCCACTTCCCTGGCCAGCAGCAAGGTGCCCAGTGCAGGGACAGCATGTGGCATTGCTCTCCTCTTTGCCTGTGCCTTCCGGCACTATGGCTGCTGCAGCCACTGCCCCTGGCAGCGATGACCGGTGCCTCAGGCTCCTGCTGGCTGCCATGCTGGTCCTGCTGGCCTGCTGTCTTGCCCCTCCTAGCTCCCCCATGTGCAGCACGTGCCTGCCCACCTGCTGTGCACTGTCCCAGGGTTACTGCAATGCATCTGCTGCCTTCATCCCATCCACCTGCCTGGGCCCCAGCAGAGTTGCCAACGATGGGCTCCAGGAAGCCACTGCCAGGGCTGCCATTACCCTCCTCGGCCTCCAGCCTCACTGCTTCTGGGCCCGCTGGGCCAGCCAGTACTGGAGGTGGCATGTCATCCAGCACATCTGGGATGATGAGCAGTGGCTGGGGGCCTTCTGCATGACCCAAGTCACCTTCCCAGACCTCCTGGAGCAGCTCCAGCCCCACCTGGAGTGGCAGCACACCAGCATACAGCCACCTCTCCCCCAAACACCTGGCTGGCCCTTGTTCTTCTCAAGCTGGCCACGTCTGCCAGCCTGCGGTACATTGGCCACCTATTTGGTGTATGCAAGGCCACCGCTGGGGAGGCCATCCTGGAGGTGTGGGGCACCCTCCAGAACATGCTGGGGCATACTGTACTCCTTGTGCATGAACCCCTGGTGCTAGTGGTGGGGATCCATGCCCTGGGATTCCCCCAGTGCATCAGGGCCCTGGACAGGACCCAAATCCCTGCCACCTGCCCACCCCACAGAGACCACTATAGCCGGAGGGGCTTTCACTCCATTGTGCTCCAGGCTGTTGTGGACCAACACAGGGCCTTTACACATGGAGTGCCAGCTGTGTGTCTTCAGGAACTCCAGCCTGCTGGGCCTGGTGGAGAGTGAGCACTTCATGTCAGGGGTGCCAGACTTGCAGCTGTGTGCTGTGTCTGTCCCGCCCCTGCTCAATAGGGACCCTGCCTATCCTCTCCTGCCCTGGCTCATGCAGCCCTACACTGGCCACCTGGACCCCCGCTAGGCGCACTTGAACCACTGCCTGGGCCAGACCCATGCCCTGGTGGAGTGCACCTTTCGACAGTGACAACAGTGGCCCCTCCCCACACTGAGGCCCCAGGAGAGCCTCACACCTACCAATGGGGGCCAAGGCACCAGGTGTGGGAGATGCTGGCTGACCACCTCCTCCAGCACTCCCCAATCTAGTCTGCCTGCATCACTATCCACAGGCCCTCCCCACCTTCCCTGTCCACCCCCAGCACCATGCTCACTGCAGACACGTCTCACAAGAACAAGTTTTTATTCCCCTCAGATCAAACAGAGTCCCCCTCTGCCCTCAACAACAATAAAACACCTTCTTCCCAGTGAAAACTTTGTTTAGTGTGCTTTGTGTGCCATCCTGGGGTGGAGGGCAATGGGATAGGGATGACTAAGGGGCAGAGCTCAGGGATAGGTGGCCAGCACCTCTGGCCACTCTCCTGCAGGTGTGCACACGGTCACAATTGCGGGGATTGTCCAGAGGCAACAGTGGTTCATGCTCCCCTGGTGTGAGCACCTTCCAGTGTAGCAGCTGGTGTCCAAGGCCAGTAGGACTGGCATTTGGTTGTGGCCCTGCTGCAGGCAGCTCTGACTCTGCGCTTGCATGGAGGCAGGGTGGCAGGTGGCTGCCAGAAGGCAGGTGTGGCTAGGGTCAGGGGCCAGGCAGTGGGCAGCACAAAGGCAACCACCAGGGCCAGAACGGTGTCCAGCACCCGTTGGCTGTTGTCTGTGTCCTGCACTGCCTGGCCCAGGATGGCATTCTGCTCCTGCAGTGCCTCCACCCACTTATGCTCCAAGGCCAGGAGTTGTGCCCTTGTCCACTCGGTTCCATGCCTTCTCGCAGGTGATGTCCTTCTCCGTCCTGGCAGGCCATGTCCTCTGCCCACCACCCATCCTGGTGGGCCATGTTCTCTGCCTTCCAGGTTCAAGAGTCCCCCAGCATGTCCGCCTATGCCATGACCAGGTGGTCCAGGAGAAGGGTCCTGTCCAGGGTCCTCCTTTGGCAGAGCTGGTGCATCCGCAGGGTCTTGGCTGCTCATGGCAGTGACCCTGAGGCTGCACTACAGCTGCCAAGGGCAGCTTCTCCCCTGCATGCAGCTGCAAGCTCTGTAAAGCCCTGAGACAGAAGCTGTTTGTGAGAGTTTGAAACATTTCAGAGATAAGATGCTCTGTACCAAGGGCCATGTGCTGTCTGGCCTCAGACTGGAGGTTGGGCAAGGACAGGTGGTCTGGGACCATGGTAAGTTGGTTTGGCAGACCTGGGCCCAGGCAACAGCTGGCTGAGCCCTCCATCCCTGCTCGCTCCCCTGGGGCTGGTGAGCTGGTGGGCGCTGGCTGCAGGCAGCCTGCCTCCCCAGCCCCATTCTGAGGGTGGGACAGGCCAGGATCCTGGCAGCACCTGCTGCCACAGCTCCAGACCCCACTCCCTCTCTCTCCTCCAGCAGGCCAGTCACTCTGCTGTGCTGCCACCCAGCCCATGGTTCTCAGGCTTGGGGGGTGTGGGGCTCCCGGACAACTGGGACAATGAGCTACCCATGCCCCTGACCTCCTTGCTGGGTGCCTCTCCAGGGAAACGCCCTGGGGCCAGTTGCCCCTTCCTGGTGCGCTGCCACTGTGCCCCAAGCATGCCGTCTGAGTTTGTTAAAGTTATGCCAGTTCAAGTGAGGGTTAACACTGGACTGCACTATCTAGCTTGTTTTAGGGTAACTTCAATCTGCTCCACTGAGATAAAATGAGCAATTTGCAATCCTTCAGCATCCCAGGGTAGATATCTATATCCTGTTAACTAGTTCGGAAGGCAAGTATAGATCTATATAGATCTCCTGTTACATAGTCCAGAGGTGGTTGAAACCAGAAAATGTGCTCTAAACTGATGTTCTTTATTCACTCATTCAGCACTGGCAGTGTTCAAGGCTTTTTAAGAAAAAGGGAGACTGTAACAACCACTATTTCATGGGTGAGGAAACTGAGGTTGAAAGAATTGAAGTAACCTGCCTAAGGCCACACAGGAGGCCAGTATCAAAGACTGGAAGAGAATCCACATCTCTTTACACCAGATCCAGAGCCATGCCCACTGGGATGTAGTTACTGTAAATTTTCCCCTGGAGTAGCAGGAAACTGAAGTTGGTCCTTGTGGCAGGGCACTATTGGTGCCTACCACTTTAAGATCAGAGCCAAGCAGCCAGCAGGTGCTTGATTGTGGCAGCCATTTTAGATCCCTGGCTGCCTATAAAATAGAGTGGTTCCCAGCTGGCAGACCAGGCAGCAACATTAAGCCTGTAAGGCTTTGTGTATCATCCTGGAGGTAAGGGAGGAGCTGTAGGGGATGGCTAGGAGGCTCCTAGTCCTAGGCATGACCTAAAGCTATACCCTGCTGGGATTGGGTGGCCTGGCTCTCAGTGGCACAGAAGCCCCCAGGAAATGCCAGGCCAGTTACCACCCCGGTGAAAGGAGGGTTGGGGCACCTTAACCCCAGCCTCCACAACTGGGTGGGTCACCTGTTACTAGGGCCCAGAGGGTAGACCCCAGGGGAAGAGAGTGGGGCTAGAGACTCGGACCTGATAGAGAGAGTACCCTTGACTAATCAATGCTGGGGCCAGGACCAGAACGGTCAAAAGGGCCAGGGGCCCACTGCGAGGGGCACCCAGAGCTAAGAGGGCCTGCGGTTTCTGACTGGCCTTGGAGGTGAGGCCAGGGCCTGTATGGCCAAAGGTCCTGGGGAACCACACCTGAGAGGCGAAAATAGTTTCAAGGAGCTAGATAGCCTGAATGATGATGGGGTAGGCTGCCGAAATGGAGGGATCTTGGAGGGGTCCTGATTAGAGAAGTCTGGGGCCCAGTGTGGGGCCGGCGAGATTAACATCAGCGGATGCCATCTGTGAGGCATGGGCTGCGGTGTAGGCAAGGTACGGAGCTGCATATAGCGCCCCCTGGCATTGGGGCAAGAAAATGGGCAGCCTAATTAAGATTTTCAATTAATTAACGACAAGGCATGTGAGGCTGGAAGGTGGGCAGGGCCATTGGAAGACAGGCCCCAGAGAAGGCCCCCTGTTACAGTCCTATAGACTTTTCGAAAATGGTACTAGTCTGTGAGTTCATCCCTTTGCATATGGATTGCTTTGCATCTCTTGTCTAAATAAATGTTGAATTTTCCTCTCGGTCAGTCTTGCCTAAGTGACAAGAATGCATGTCCTATTCTCTAACACTTGTAATTTTATGGTGTGACAAGTGAACAACAGATGCTCACCTTCTACTACACAGTAGCAATAAAAATTTTTATCCATATACATATAGATCTATATGTATACACACACATACACAAAAATATGAATATAAAGATATAAATAATAAGTATCCTAGTTCTTAACTTTAGTTTTCTAAGAACTGAGAGACACCATGGAAAAATTATAACATATAAAATCTATATATATATATTTATTTGTAGAGATAGATAGATATATATATAGACAGAGAGATAGAGATGTAGAGATATATAGACATAAAGGATGTATACATATATATGGAAAATATATATATCCCATTGCTCCAAACTAGACCTAAACCATTCCTGATAGGTGTCTAGAGCAGGCTTGACACAAAACCTCGCTATGATGGGAATTCCACAAAATCCTTAGGTAATCTGTTTCAGTGCTTACCCATCCTTGCCACCAGAAATTTACATCAGGAGGTCCCAACCTTTTGTTTATCAAGGGAAAATTAATGGGTTGCAGGTGCATTTTATATTCACTAGAGCTACCATAATATTAGGCATGTGTGAAGCTTTGGTCACTGATTCTATTTGAAGGAGATTCAGCGGCCAAATCCCTGAATCCAAATCAAATCAGGATGCCCATTATTATCTCTGAATTGAATCGGAAGCCTCCAATTCAATTTGGAGAGATTCGATGATTTGGACATAGACACAGCTTCATATGTTTTGTCTACATACCTCAAGGTACCAGGCATGGCTTGTGAATCCTGAGATGGTGGGGCATATGGAGCATCCCACAGGAGTGCAGAGAGGTCCCCAGTGCGCTCAGCAGGAGACCTGTAAGTGGATCAGAAGCACTTCCGGTCCACTTCCAGGTCTGCTGCCAAGCAGACAGGGGGACCCTCCACGCTCCTGTAGGACGTTCCATCTGCCCCACCATCTCAGGATTCACAAGCCATGCCTGGTACCTTGAGGTACGTAGAAGAAAACATATAAAGCTGTGTCTATGGCTGAATCGCTGATTCTCCAAATCAGAATTGAATCTTCAGATTCAGATTTGGCCAAATTGAATCGGGACAGTGATCCGAATCAGTGAATTGAATCACTGTCCCCCAAATCAAGCCAAATCCAAATCGAATATGGCCTGCTTCGCACACCCCTACATAACATGTCTTACAAATACAGTTACAATAAAGATAGTCACAGGACTGCTGCTAAGGATTGGAAACAATTACTATTGAGCAGACAGTGACAATGGCAACACTGATCATTTGTTTTAAGGAGGGCAGTCACCATTAAAAATCCTTTTAGGTACCATGCACAAATACTTTGTGGGCCATGTGGCAGAAGTCCACCTCTGTTTCTCCCCAAAAACTCTGCCCTGTGACAATTTGGTTAGGATGGGCCCAGCAGAGGATACACACCTTACCCTATCTCTTTAGGTAACCTGAGCTGGATACATTCCTGAGGGAGGGGGGAAACCTGCTCCCTCTGCCTATGCGACTGGCATCACATACCTGGGTGATGGGCTTGGGTACCCTGGTGGGCTAGAGACTGCCAGTCTGCCCAGCAACCAGTGATGCATTTTAAATTGGTTGGCTGACAGCCAACAGGTTCTGGCCTCCATTGGACCAGGTAAATGGGGTCATAAGGGCTATATAAGTTAAGGACTGCCCAGGAGGAGGTGCAGTAGCCATGATGAAAACTCAAAGGGAGAAGAGCTGGACCATCTGAAACTTGCTCTCTCTCTTGCAACTCATGATCAATGAACTTCCTGCCTCCAGGGGGAATCTCCACCCATCTCTGGATGATACTTGTAAGTAAGCTAGCTGTCTATAGCTTGCAGTAGCGCAGATGTGTGATCAAAGGCTACCCAGCCATGCCAGTTTGCTCTATGGGATTTCTCTGATATTGCTCTACCCTGTACCCTATTCCAAACCTACTCCTTGTAACCAATAAAGCTCTCCTCTATACCTAGCATGGGGGACTGATTGGGAGTGGGTCTAGATTATGCCTTGGGGTCCCCTTGGTTCGGCTAACTGAGGGAGACCACTGTTTGTGCTTCAGACTGAGGGAAGCACTCCAAGTTCTTTAAGTGGGTAGAGTACCCTCAGGGACTCAGCACGCTCTACCCCCAGGCTAGCGGGTGTGTTCCAGGAAGGGGGTCAGCCAGACGTGAGTCACCCCCAGGCGGTACTCGGAGCCTGGAAGGTGGTCGGGTGCAGTGAGGTGGGTGGCTCAATGCAGGAGCACCCCCTACTGGCCCACTACAGGCCACATTTAGGAAACCCCTATTTTATGTATTTTGAGACTGTTGTGTCTTCTCTTTAATCTTCTCTTCTGTAGACTCAGCAAGCTCACTTTTTAAAATAAGAAGCACTTAATAAATGACTCAATAATAAGTGACAATTCTTCTTGGTTGTGTCTTCAGCCCAACCTTTCTATATGGTCTGCTTCCAATATTCTGCAAAGACCACTGCTTCTGGTGCTGGTGTTGCCAGATCTTGTGGGGTACATTGTGGTGCTTCAGGGCTTCTCAGGAGATGATCCATGGTTTGCTTCTCCTAACAAACACATTGGTCAATTGTGTGGAGGCCCTGTGATTTCATGAGAAAGTTGCATCTGCTGAGTCTTGTTTTCAATGTCTAGGGACAGACATTCAAAAAGTCAGAGCCTGAATTGAATCAATCTTTGCAGGTTAGTCTAACCTGCCTAGATTGAACCAATCTGCAAGTGAACAGACATTCCCTCTTGACACAAGAAATGCAGGCACATGCCTGCAGTGGCTCAGGCCAGGTGCTGGGAGGCACTAGAGCAGCCCTTGGCTGCAGGGAAGCTGTGCTGGGGGTGAGGGTGGGAGTGTGGCCAGCCCTGGCAGTAGCCTCAAGTGAACTGGCCAGTGTGGGGGTTTAATTCCTCCCTCCCTGTCCCACTGGCATGAACATGAGCCAGGGTCTGCCTGGCAGCGGCAGGGGTGAGGAGGTGGCCAGAGGCTAGTTGACATGGCCCCCTGAGGTAAAAGGGACAGATAGGGGGTTTATTCCACCCTCTGCCCCTGGGGGACCACAGCCGGGGTCTGACAGCCCCAACCACTGCCTCTGCTGCTCAATGAGAGACAACAGTGTGCTGGTTGATGTCCATATAGCAGGTGACAATTATAATGTAATGAAGCACAACCTTACAGAAGAGCATTATTAGCATTTAACATTTATTGTGTGGTAGGCTAGGCACCACTGTGCAAATAAATAATACATGACAATGCTTGTTTGAAAGAGTGAGCAAAATAAGGGGTAAGGTGAGGGGAGAAAAGGCAACAGGTACGGTAGTGTTCACAATTCTTTAACAAGTCCTTGAATGAAACAGAAGAGAAGCCTTGGCATTTGTGCTGTGCACACAGACCTCAGCTTTCTCAGTATCCCTTCAGAGGTCTGCTAAGAAAGTATAGATGCTCTTAAGAGTACAGTTGTATGAAGGGAGACAAAGCTTTAGGTGTAATCTGGAGCACACTGTACCAGGGCAGCTGCACACAAACAAGTAACTTGTGCATTTCTAAATGTATGAAATAAGCAGACTGGGCACTGCAAGCAGCATGGTAGAGTCCGAGCAAATTGCTCCATATCCTCCCAGAAGTAAATTTGCCATTGCTGGGCTGGGCTACCTCACTTCTAGAGGCTGTCTCATGTGTTCACACCTGTTTGTAAACTGGTACAGCTTGACTTGCTGCAGGTTAATCCACTCGTACCTATGGACTATGCCATAGTGCCCTAGTTCTTAACTGTAGTTTTCTAAAAAGAGACACACCACGGAAAAATAACACACGCTCACTGTTTCCAATTAAGAAGGACCTTTTATTTATTCTTTCCCTGAAACCTATTATGTTTAGTTAGGATCTCTTCCTAGGGTGATGTGAGGTCCAGCACATGCCTTGGAGCCATAGCTGTAATCTCTCTCTGAAACTGACTTTTGGAGCCCTGGACAAATGTGTTAGGCTGGGATTTTCCAAGGAGTTGCAGGGTGTTAGCAACCTAAAACCCACCAAATTTCAACAAGAGCTGACCTCCTTTAAGTGCCTTAAAAATCCCAGGCTTCACTAATGCCTTACTTTTCCTACCTGCAAAATGGAGACTATGCTATTTACTATTCAGGAGCTTTCTAGAAGTAAATGGTTTATAAAGCACTAGTAAGGTATAAAGTACCACATAAATGCTAAGTATTTTTATTATAGTTCTACATAGTCTCACATAGTCTGTGGGAGTATGGAAAGATGGTCATCTTCAAGCTCTCCAGAAGGTATCACCTGCTCTAACCATATTGAATGTTTTTCACTGGCTTCTATAGCATTGCTCTCCTAGTCCTTTTACTGTATTGTAAGCCCTTCCATAAAGTGACTGTGGTATTTACAAACTATCTTACTTTCCTTAGAGGAGCCTCATCTTCATTTGAAATAAATTTAAAATAAGAAAGAAATAAAAAAAAGAGACACTGCTGAGAATAAAGCACATCAAAATGATCCAGGCAATCATTTGCTACTCTAGGTCACAGCAACTAAGTGCGTGTAACTTCTGAGCATACACATCTCCCAGGGGACTGCTCCATGCTTCCAGTGCAAAGCGCGTACTCTCCTTGGAGTCCTTCCTCCTACAGTGTGGTTTTCAGTCGGATGCCAAAAGTTGAAGCAAAAGCTCATAACATGCCAATTACCCTGGCCTCAAAACCACAAATGATTGTATACAGCTGTTGGCAAATGAAACCTTGTTCCAAACATTTAAGACCTAATTGAATTAACTTGTGGAGCTCTGCCTTGCGTTAGTATATGCCTCTCCCTTTATGCTGTGTCTCCGGTTGACTTTCAGATCTTTGTGTCTAGATAGAAGGAAAGAAGAAATTTTGTTTTGAAAAGTTTGTAAAAATATTCCTCCCTTTCTGCCCCAGCAGGAGTTTCAGATCTGTCAATATTTCTGCCAGAGCTCTAAAAGGTTTAATTATATACTGTTTTCATAGTACCAGATTTGCACTAATGGACAAATAAGTTGAACCAAAAGACATTATGAATCCCTGGTTAAAGATACAACAGGCATTTCATTTAGATTTGATGAACAGTAATTACATAGCATCACGGAGAAGTAGGGGAGCTCTAGTCCAGTGGTTCTCAGCCTTTTTTGTACCAGAACCCGCTTGTAAGCATCAGTGGCCAGTCCCGACCCAGGGCCCCTCACTTCCGACCCTCTGCCCCCCCACCCCCAGGCCTCAGCCCCACAGCATATGGGAGGGGCGTGAAGCATGGAGAGCCCCAAGCAGCCCCTCGCAGGCTGGAGCTTTGCCAGCCTGCCACGGAAAAGCCACCCTTTCCCCCCCCGCGGCCTGGAGCTTGCCCAGCCTGCAAGGGAAAAGCCACCATTTCCCATGTATTTCTCCTTTAAAGGAGAATCCACTTTTAAAGTTTATTGATCCATTTTTAAAGTTTGTTCATGACCCTTTCATATATTCTTGCGACCCACTTTTGGGTCACAACCCATGGGTTGAGAAACACTGATCTAGTCCAACCCCCTCCCTGTCTGAGGCAGGATCATCCCTATCAAAACCATCCTATACACCCCATAATCTAAACTCTACATAAAACTACCAACTCTGACACAACACAGACCTAAGACCCTAACCTGACATAGGTAAAGCAGGGGAACCACGTCAGCAAACACCCTGCTTCTATGAAATGTTGTCAGTATATGCTCAAGAGATCACAGCTAGAGGGCTACGTATGATGGGGAAAG
>NW_005842938.1:313655-321542 GCF_000455745.1 Alligator sinensis
TATGATGGTGAAAGAGTGCAATTTATGTTTTCTTTTTCAAATGTCTTCATAAACTGTTTTTCTGACCTTATCGAGAACATAAGAAGACCAATCACCACTTAAAAATTAAAAAGCAATTCATGAAATATAGTCCAGGATCAGACAAAAGAGACTAGAGCTGATTTTGCCAACAAAAACTTATACCACAGAGTGACTGAAAAAGTCTAGTATTATCTTTTTCAGAATAACAGTATCTTAAACAAAATGAACCATATTTAATTTTAAAAATCCAGAGATTATATGGTTTGCATGTAAAGAAACAGCCCATTCTAAAACATGTGTAATGTTTCAGGGGTTATGAGAATCATATGCCATTAAACCATGCTTTGTGAATGACATCTAAGGCTCTATGTAATTCTCTCAGAATTGCCTTTTTACATCCGATTGTTTTAAAACCAACTGGCTGAGCTTCATGGTACACATACAAATGTGAAATCTACTGCAGCAATCAAGGTGGAGGGAAAAGTACTTCTTATCTAGTAGATTATTTTGACTAAAAATGATGCAATATTCTGTTAATCTCATTTTGTAAAAACAGAAGTCTTTTTATTCTCTTATCCAAAGGTCCTGCAAAGTGAATGACTGTCAGGTTGTTAATGACACTAACAATTTTCCAAAAGTTAAACAAAACAAAAGAAAAAGAAGAATAATCCTCAATTGGGCTGCCTACAGTTTTATTGTCAGCCAAAAACTCCCTAGTCCAGAAGGGGGATGCTGATAGTGATCTAAACTACTTTTTAGCTGACAGATCCCAAGAGAGACTCCACTCCTCCGCAAGGACATCCAGACTTAAAACAAAACAAAAAACCCCTGCTATTTTATCACCCTCGAAACTCACTTTCTGCTTCACAAGCGGCATTGTTCCCTAACAGACAACTCTGTTAACGTCCTATATAACTCTACATTGGCAAGACATTAAAAGACTTTACAGCCTGTATAAAAAGGAGTGCACAAGTTAAACAGTGACACTGATTCCTAATTGAATACAAATGAATTCATTATGCAAAAAAGACCACATTCTGCCAACAGCTATATGGATACAGCTCAGTGATGTCACTGGAGTTGCCTGGGCATAGAGCGAAGGGCAGAATTGGCCCCCAATTGGGGCTCAGCTTTAATACAAATGAAATGTTAAGAATCTGTACACAGACCAGTTCAGAAAGGCCCCAGAAAGCTCAATTTGAAGTAAATCAAACCCCTGAACCCACCAAATTTCTCTTTAAACTGTAACTCATTTGTTCTTCCCATTTAGTTCAGTCACCCCTCTGCGTGGGTGAGAAGGATACAAAGGAGTGGGGTTCATTTGGTCGGATAGCCCCATCTTAGCTCCTAACCTCTGGGGGGTCTGAAGTCTTGAACAGGGTTATTGTCAACTCAAGCAAGCAGCTTTAACAACACAAAAGCTCTTTACATTTTACTTCACAGAATGAGGTAGTTTGAGATTGGCATAAACCAGTTACAATCCTACCCTTTAGCAGACATTACCACCCAGAAGAAAGAAAAGGGGAATGATCCAGCACTGAATTACAGAGCATTTGTAAGGTAGGGGATGGGCTAAAATCAAACACTGGATTCACTTGGATGCCATAGTGAGCCTGCGAAGACGAAGGAGATTAGCTTGGATTGGAACCCCTCTGAATGTGCAGGGAACTTGGCCATTTATCCAAACTTTATGCCCACATTAACATTTGAATAGATCAAAAAAATTAAAAAAATAAAGAGAAATATATTTGAATATAGGCCCCAGATCAAGAAAGTACTTAAACATGTGACATGGGTGGGTGAGTAGTTCCTTGAAAGTCATTCCATGGACCTCAATGGTCTTGATCATCTGCTTATAAATATTCACAGACTGAACAACTTTCTTGAATTCAATTTTTTTAACCAAGTGTTTTGGAGACACTTCTGGGAAAGCGAAGAATGCAGTCTCTTTCATTTTTCCAGGATGATGGATTACTTCTTGGGATGCGTTGAGAAGGGAAGCAGAAATCTGTCTAGAGGAGTCTTGCAGTCCTGGAAGGTAGAAGGAGAGAGGTATCACAGAGAGGAAAGAGGAAATGTGGGAAGAAGTAGATAAGAGGGAAGCAGGATGATGGAAGATAGAATGTACAAGTATGGAAACAGTGGCTGACCCAGAGAAATTGGTTAAAAGGAGTGAAAGCGAAGAGGAAGATGAGGAGAAGTGTTCTGCAGCTGTTGTGTGTGCGCGATACTTTTCTTTATGCAGAAGTTTCAGACAGCAGTTTCCAAGATCACTTTTTCTTGTTTCTTAAGGTCTATAATTTGTTTGCAATTTTTCTGTTCTTTATTACCTCCTTTACTTTTCCAAGACTTCTCAAAACTAATCACCAATGGTTCACTATGTTCATTAACTAACTCTTTCAAAATGCAGGGATGCAAGTCATCTGGATCATATTATGTGTGTGTGCGCATTTCATTTTTCCAAGTATTCTTCTACCCGTCTTTTATTAACCATTAGCATTTTATTTAAATTTTATTAGATTTTTGAATAAATGATAAAAAATATAAATGCCGCATACAAACCACATGCAAGGATACCTGTATGAGAGGCCATGATTACACGGTATTCTCCCTGCCTTTTCTGAGTTTCCCCAGGTGTGGTCAATCTGATTCTGCTTCACCTTTGTTGCACAACCACCTCTGTTAAGTACAGACTTTTGCTAGTCCCTTGAGTGATCATTTAAGATTGTATATAAGAAGGTACAGATGAAGCCCAGGTGTGACCAATGTATTTATATCCTCAATTCATGAGAGTATAGTAATTGATTGTCCCTCTGCCTTGGTATGTGGCTAACCAAACACAACCACCAGCTTGTGTCAGCCAGCCCCTGCTACTAGCACAACCCTTCCCCATCACCCATACACAAGGATTTTATTGCTTATGGATCAGAGTCAAACTAACAGGAGCAGTCCAGCTATGTCAAGAGTTAAGTTTTCAGTGAAGACGAGCCCATTTAAGCATTTTGAACACTGATAGACATGCAGCTCCCTGCTGTAACTCATGGCACTTCACAGGAAGTGCCATGAATTACAGCCTCCCACTGCGGGCTGCAATCCACCTGCCTCAGCCTCTAGTGAAGGCTGGGAAAATCCCAGATTGAACTCCCTCCCCACCCTTCTCCCTCCTCCCATCCAGAAGACAGCACAAAGTGGGAGGGAGGAGCCTGGTTGCATCAGGCCAGCCCTGCTCCTGGGCGGGGGCTGACAGAAGTTAATGAAGGCACTCCTAGGCACATGCAAAACACAAGGACTTTTCAGAGGCCAAGTTATACTCTATCATCTGTATCTTTTACAAGGTCTTCATTAATGGACTTCCTGACCCTTTAAGAAAAGCTGTTCATTAGCTCAACCATTTAAAAATCCACATTGATTTTTCTCCTTCATTTGTTATTACACCAGCTTTCTTTTAGGATTTGGTTTCCCCTGATGTTAGTAAATCCCCTTCTGATTCTTCTGAATTCTTTCCACTAGTGTTAACATATTCTGATTTTTCTTTTTTAACCCTTCTCTCTCCTCCTAACTCTGACTCTTGCTTGAGTCACTTTTCTTGTACATTTTCAATACACAGTATTTTGCCCTCAAACCACTGAGCAGAAATTTCATGTTTTGACCAGCTCTGTTAGGGAGGAAATTGGCATTTGCATTCATGCCAAATCAAATCAACACACCAAGACTTCCTGCAGAACAAAAATCCTCAGAGTTTCCCATTTGGATCCTTGTAAACTCTGTTTTTATGTCAAAATGTTTTGTTTTGCTAATGCAAAATCTAAGAAATACTAAATTCATTTTAACAGCATAAATAATAAAAATTAAATGAATCAGAATGGCAAAGTCAAAATGCAACAAAATGTTTCAACCTTATTGAAAGGTAACAAGATGATAACTTGTGAGATGAAGTAATTAATCCAAAATGTTGTAGTCCGTTATGTATCATAAAGAAGATTATAGCAGAGTAATACTAATTTTGGATGCCATAGTGAGCATGTGAAGTCAGAGGAGATTAAATCCTGGATTGATTTATACTTTTGCCTAAAAAAAATATATTAGTCGCTATTGAAATATTTCCATGAAACACTTGAAATGCAACAAAGCCATATTTTCTGATGGAAAAAAACTATTCAGATGATTTTATTTTTTAAATCAGCTTTCTGTTTTGAGTGGATTTTCTATAGCTACACTGATCACTCCTTGAATTTCTGGGAGGAATCCTAATCAGTTGCACGCTCCTTATACTGGCATTCCCTGTCCAGGCTTTGCTAATTTATTTGATTTATATGCCACCCTTCCCAAACAAAGGCTCAGAGAGGCATACAGCAAGAAGGGGAAAAACAACTTATAAAACAAGAAAACAAAACAACTTATAAAAGCAAGCAGAATATTAAAATAAAATATAAAACAAAAACCCAGTTTAGCTTCACTTGGTAAACGTTTGTCCAAACAGGAAGGTCTTGCGGCACTTCCAGAAGATGCCCAGACTTGGGCTCTGGCGAGCCTCAAGGAGGCGGGAGTTCCAGAGCTGAGGAATGATGATTAGGAGCAACTTCCCATGTGTTTTTCCCAAGCAAACTTGGTGCAGTGATGGTATTTGCAGGCAAGGGAGGATCCAGAGGGGGTGCAGTGACATGGCCACACTGCTCCTTTCAAACTGGACCACACCTTGGGAGCCTCCGATTCTTTTTTAAAGGCCTCAAAGCAGGTGAGAATCCCTTCCTTGCCCTTGGTTTTCAGAATCAGGTCCTCGCCCTTCCCCTTCTGCCCCTCTCTCACTTTCTGCTGCTGCTTTCCCCACTGTCCCTGGGGCAGGAGAAACTCCAGAGACACTCCTGCCTGCTCCAGCTGGGCTTCACTGGAGCTGGGCTCTGCTTGGACAGTGTCGGGTGGCGGTGGGGTCCCCTCCTTGTGCCTGCTCCCAGGGGAACTGGGCAAGGTGGAGGAACCCAACCCTGCCCATTGTTGCTGATGCTATTCCAGCTGAGCCCAGTCTCTGCGCAGCCCAGCTGGAACAGGCAGAAGCAGCTCTACCCCACCACAGCAGAGGAAGCAGCAGTGGCAAGCAGGGGAAGGGAGAAAGGGGAGGAGAAGGGAGTGGATACTTACCTGCTCTGGGGACCTTAAAAGGTCCACCCCCACCTTTGCCAAATCCTGTATCTACCCCTGCTTTTAAGAGGCTTCTCTTGGCTGCCATTAGCAATCTTTTGGGGGCATAAAGGAGAAGGCAGCCCCTTAGGTACCTAGGGCCAAGACCATTTAAGGCCTTATTGAGCTTCATGACAACAAAATATTGCTGCAAATATTGTTGGAAAATTAAACATGTTTGTTTTGCTGTGCTTTGTTCTCCTCTTATTATTATTATTATTGTAAAACACAGAGACTAACACAGCACTTTACACAAGACTGAGAAAGAAATGGCTTATTCCAGGAAGAACTGCAGTTGAATGCCCTATCCCCTAATTCATTAAGGCTCCTCACATGTTTAAAATTAAGACTCAGGATCAATGCCTAAATTTAATATTTCAGCCAAGTTTCTCATGAATTACAAAGTATGCAAATGAAAGAGAATCCAGCCCATTATTTGCATATATTTAAGAAAAATATGAATGCATGTTTTATCAGGCAGAAGCTCTTGAAAGGTCCCGTGCTCTGGTTATCTCCTAGTTCAGCTGTGGAGGGGCAGAACTCAGGTCTTTGAGAAGAGAAAGCTTTACTTCCCCTCAAAAGGAGGAAAATTAGAAGTGAAAGGATGCAGTACAACAGAAGTTAAGAATAAAATATTGTTGGTAACAGGTAAAGCCAAAAGACAGGCACAGGTCAGTGATGCAGTGTGCTGTGTGCTGTGGAAAGACTCTGATCGATACAAGCCATCTGCATAACTAAATGGGAGACTGCATTATGACTAGATAAGTGTAAGCCATAAAGTTTAGATTTGGCTCTTATTTTCCCTGAGGTTCCAGGCTCTCTGTATCTCTAGTCATGTGTGAACTAAGATCCAAAATGGATTAGCAAATTGCTCTGATCAGAGGTGAGGCAGTGAGACTAATTTCAAGAGTTTGGCTGGAGATGAAACTAGCCCCCTTGTTTGAGAGGGTATCATTCAAACAGACTTCTACAGCACAGATGTGCGTGTGCATGTGTTCATGTGAACATACACACCAATGAAAAAGAAAATGTGGTACCTGAGAGAGTTTATCGTTACTTTGTATAATGAAGATTATGGTCCTTTTCTCTCCATGGAGTACTGGAGTATGGGTTCATTAACTTTCTATTTACAATATGTATGTGGCTTCCTGTAACACATACATTCCTGGCTTGTGTGAATAACGGTAGGGAAAAAAGGCAAGACAGAAGGAAAGGCAGTGTACGTGAAAGAGAGAAAGGCTTCTCCGATGGGAAATAATGAATTTGGGCAGCTTATCCATCAAGCTGCCTTCTAAGCTAAAGCAGTTATAGTTCCTGGTGAGATGCAAGATGTGTAGGTTCATTTTGTTCAGGATGGCTCTTAATGCAACTGTGTGCTCTGGACAAGTGCTCCATTTCAGGGGTACCTTTGCTACAAAGGGCAGGACAAGAAGCAGGTAAGCCAGGCAGGGTGTATTGTAACATTTGCAGTTTTCAGCACTAATTGTTCAAACTAGTTGCTTTTGTGTAGCTTTGGAAAAAGAGCAGGGAAGGGAGAGAAAAAGAAACAGAGAGCAAGAGCACCTTAGGGAAACATTAAGTTCTTTGCCCCCACACCATTTTCTATTAAGAACTGAAAACCATAAACACAGAAAACTGTATCACATTTCAGTGAATGCAGTGAACATGCAGTTCTTGCTAAAACAGCCAAGGTTTTATAATGAATGAAATGTCATTGGACTTATGCTAGCTTGATTGTGCATATATGCGTATGTCTGGGACAGGAGAGGGTCAAACAAGTGTAACCATCTCCTCGGGCACTGGTCGGTTTTCTTTCCTTTAGTGGTAAAACTAAACATAAAAGCCACACTTTTCATGGCTGATCTGATTTTAGACGGCAGTCGCAGCTGTGTGATAGCTTAATTGGGAGATGAAGGTCAGAGAACAAGGAGAGTTCCCTGTTGTTTATGGAGGAAAGAAAAATGTCCCCCATTTTGCAGCCTTGTGAGGCAGTGGTGAGGCCAGCCCTGCCAAAGGAACTTCAGCCCTTATTAAGCTCAGCCATAGGGGGGCTTACCAGTTGCCTTGATGTCTTTTGCTAGTTGGGCTGATGATGAGAGCAATAGCTGGAAAAGCAATCAGAGGTGAGCACAGCAAGGCAGTCATAGGGGCATATCCAGAGGCTGTTGCAAGTGGAAACCTGGGGACAAAATTCTGTCTTAAAACCCTCCACTTCTGTTGCAGGAAGGATAATCTTATAGGTAAGACACAAGGGAAGGCGGCAGGGGGTGGCGGGGGTTAGAGGTGAGCTGAGTTCTGTTCATCGCAGTAGGTAATTCCCTGCCCAACTCTGTAGTTCTTCATGTCTGTGGACAGATCCAGGATGGATGGATGGGGGGGTGCAGCCATAGATACGAGCTCACGGAGCTCATGGGCTTGTTAACATGGCTTCTGGGAAGAACCTCCATGTTGGCCCAGCTTCAGAACCTAGGTGTGAACACCACCACTGCTGTCCTCCATACCAACGTCTTCCTCTGCTACTGCCAAATTCTTCAATGGCAAAATGGGGTGGGGGGGGGACACCTCGCGGTGGCATTCACTTCCTCCTCTCCCCACCGCTCCAGTTAACATGAAGAGGGTTGTATGAATAACTAATTTTCAGTTTGGTGGCTAAGCCAATATACTGACCCAGTTGACCCCCCCAAATAAATC
>NW_005842938.1:321552-362918 GCF_000455745.1 Alligator sinensis
GAAAGCTTGTCTGGAAGCATCTATAATAAAAAAACAGGAAAAGAAAGGACTAGATTTAACAACCTGTATGAGGAGATGCCCTCCTCTTAGCCAATAGTTTGGTCTAGTTTCAGAACATATGATATGCTCCTGTGTAACTTGTCTTGCATCTTTGACATCACTGTAGGCAGAGCTACAAAATAACTCACCTTTCCTGTCTTCCACACCTCCAAAGTATCAGTGTGATATCATCTTTGAATATCTCTAGTGCTTTTCTTATAGTATCTTAGGTTTCTCATTGTTTCAGCTGAAGCTATTTGTAGGGATCCAGCGACCACCTAAAAGGAATACAATCAGAAATGCGAAGTCACAGGTGATTCTCACTACACCAATGACACCCAGCATCTGGCGTAGGGACATCTTGGCTGTGAGCCGCAAAATAGATCTTATACAATATCTCCTGACTTGTTTGTATTTAAACGAGCCTCATTAATTTTAATGTCACATGAATATATAATGATGAGACACTTAAGGTGTTAATGGAGCATTAATTATTGCTGAACTACAGTGGGATTTCTGTAGAAGGCCCTATGACATCCACATGAATACCAAATGACTTTCTTTATAGCTAACAAAATTACAATGAATAGTAAATGAAGCAAAAAAGGTGAGGCTCTTAGCATTATTTGTTACTAATTGCACATACAGTGCCTGATTTCTAATACCACATTTACCCAAACTGACTAGAAAAAAACCCCATGCAAGATGTGAAGCCCTATGACTCACTCAGATTCACCCTCCAGCTTATGAAACTTCTTCCTCATTACCCTCACAAGGATCAAAAGAATAGCCATTCGGGATCTCTCTCAAGTTTGTGGCAAATGATAAGTGCTATTTTCTACTTCTATTTGAAAGGTTTGTTTTCTTATGGGCAGACAGAACAATAGCAGAACATGATCCATATATATCCATATATGATATATATAAAACAGACATCTGACCCTACACTGGCATGCCTCTGGGAAATAAGGGACCCATTCAAAGGAAGAGGCCTGGACTGACAAGACTACTTGATTTTACCTTAAATTGCTATTGCTTTTTAGGGGGTAGGAAGGTACACAGTGGAGAGGGAGATACGAAGGTTAGAGTTTGGTCTCAGATACATAAATCATTCCTATTTAAGTAGGAGGGAACACCTCCTATCTCTGAAGAGGGACTTTGTCCTTAAGTCTTCGTCCAGTTCTTAGGGAAGCCAACACAAACAGTCTGATTGACTTGAGAAGGAGCTGGATGGGATTTTAGGGCAGTTTCTGGCCCTGTCCACTTCAAAAAGATTGAGATTGGAGATCAAGAATATTGGAGAGGAGAGGAGATCAGACCCTTCATACAAAAAGGCAGAATGATATAGCAGAGGGCAGTAGCAGAATGAGGAATTAGCAACTGGGCTCCATAGACTTTGGTTGTTATGCCTCTGATATGTAGTGAAGGAATAACAAAATTCTCAGACCCTATATGGCCCCATCCCAGGAAAGGTTAATAAAAACCTCCTTATCTCTTACAGGTGTGACCTAGCAGCCTGCTAGAAACAGCTGCTATATAAGACTGTAGCCGGAATGAATGGGAACAGTAAGTGGAGAGGTTGTTGGTTGGTAATGGTGTCATAGTTGTAGGGTAAGAGGAACTATGAAAAGAACAATGGAAGAAGGGGAAGACTGCCAAGCAGGGAAGTTGGAAGTAGTGCTGGGAAGTCATAAGAAATAGTGGGTTTTCTATTGCTTAACAGAGGGAGCTGGTGTTGGGACATGGAGTAAGGAGATGGGTGTTCCCTTACCTTTTGTTTCCCGCAGAAGAGGAAGTGATGACTGTGAAAGTGAAAGGGTCAAGGAATTGTGTGCCCCACTTAAAAGAAAGCCTTATAGCTGTGCATATGACTTGCTGTTCTCTGTGTATGACTTTGAACTCTGGTACCTTGAGTTGTTACCCTGTGGCTAAGGCTATAACAAGTGGAAGAAGTTATGGGTAACAAAAAGACAGCTAGCCTACACTTGGACAAAAAGAGGGGTGGAAGTGGTATAGATACTAGTAGAGCCCTTTACCAAGGACAGTGTTGTAATACTTTTAACATCATGAGCTTGGCTGATCTAGGATTAGCAGATGCAGTCCTTATGTTGCTTGCAAGTTATCCACAAATAATTATTTTTTCTTATGAAACTTGACTCTGTTTGAAGTAGAACAATCTTGTGACTTGGCTTCAGCTGCTGGATTGACTTCAAACTATCTACAGCAATGGTTGCCAATCTTTTGTGGCCCATAGGCAATAATTCTGAGAAAGTAGTCTACTGTGGACAGTATTATAGTTTGCTCTTTATTTCAACCTTAGCTTAACCCAGTGGTTTTCAGCCATGGCACTACCTGATTCACAAGATAGAAGATTTCCCAGAGATTTCACATAGAAAATCCATAGCTGTGGTCTGAGTTCTTTGCAACAGAAAAACTGCTCTATTAGGCCCCTGCCAGACATGCAGTTAAAGAAGCAATGGGATCTGATGCCCAATCCCATCACAATCCCCATCATGCCATGTGTGCATGGCAAGAGGCATGACTGTGGGATAAATCATCAGATCCCACCACACCATATTGACTGTGCAGGAGGAGCCCAGGATCCTGATCCTGGGTTCCCTTGCATCAGTAACTAGCAAACTTGCATCAAATGATGGGGCTCTCGACCACAAGGGTATAGCATGCACCCCGGAGGCTGGGAGCCCAGATCAGCTGACAGCTCCCAGCCTCAGGAGCACATGGTATACCCCTGCAGCTGGGAGTCCCATCTGCTGACTTAATAGGATGTGGCTTATTCCTAGTTTTATTGCACCATTAATTAATTTGTGGCCAGGTAACTACTTAAGACATGATTAACTGCGTAATCGTGTCTTAAGTGTAACATGTGTTAGGGGCCTTATTTTCTGTTGGTTTGGGGTTTTTTGCCTAAAAGCTAGCACTTTCCAAGGGGTGCCTTGAACCTAAAAGGGTTGGGAACCACTGATTTAACCTCTTTTATTATTCTGTGCTGCATGTAAGGTTGGAGCGTCTTATGGCAACTTTGTGCTGAAGACTGCTGCCTTGAAACAAATTCACTGGATAATCTGTTGGCATGGAACCTGCTTTTCAGTCTGTAAGCATGATCACCTACATAACTTGGCTTTGCTTCACTTTCTCGGTCTTCATAAACAAGTTTGCTTGTGCGTTGCATGAACTTAGTTTAGTTTCCTGAATAAACAAATGTTGGCCACAGGCATGAATTCAACTGCTGTAAATATTCATAGATACAAAATATCCTTGGAAAAGCTTGGAAAGTGAACAAAGTTAGGTGTGATACACCAGAGAACTGATTTTTTTTATCATACTATTCATAAATACTTCCTCTGTCCCACTTAAGAGGGTTTAGATTTAAAATCATCAAGAGGTGGATGTGGAAGCAGGCAAGAGAGACAAACTTCATGAAGACGTTCACAAATAATTCCCACATTTTGCCCAGCCCCAATGAGAATTATTTGAGGACTTGTTAGGCTTTCTGGGTAAGTTTGGAGAGTGTGAAAGGTAGCTCTTATTTTGCAACTGTTAACTTTCCTCACCAGTAGTCCACCATGGTGAGCCTGACCTTGCAGTAGAAACAGTCAGAATATAATTAACTGAGTACTCATATGGAAAGAAAGTTTTAGGATTAATCAGACTGAGGAGTGCATGCTAACTTTATACTATGTCTATGGAACTACTAGACCAAATTCAGTCTTGGAATAACTCTGGTGCCTGGTGTTTTACTGGGGATGAATTTCATCTGTGTCATGAATCTGATACATGCTGCTTCTCTTTGAGCAGTAATGTCTCTTTGACCAGGCTGTCTCATCCTGTTGCTTAATTTTGGCATGTCTCTGGTAACGTCTCATGCACTCTGCCGAAGATTCAAGAAGTAAGAATAGTCCCCTAGGAATGTATTTCTGCCACTATGAAATGAATTCATGAATTAAAATTAAAGCAAATATTCAGAATCTCTCAGCACTTAGAAAAACTGAAGTTGGGAGCTACAGGAAGACATTTGATTGTGCACATGACTGAACATCAGGAAGATCTATTTGTATCCAGCATTCTAACGCTATTTCACAGCCTATGGTCTACGTTATGTGGGCATCTGGAGCTTAAGATAAGAGAAGGAGACTTCTTCCAATTGTAAGGTGGGACATTTTTAAAAACAAAAATGGAAGTGCTCAACTCCCATTGAAATTCATTAGACTTTGGGCACAAAATTACCTGGATGCCCAATGAAAATACCAGTCAGAATTGTTTCATATGTTCATCTTTAGCAATTGAAATATAGTTAAAGTTGCAAATGTAGATCAGTTGTAGCTCCCTGGTCACTTGTTGATAACTTTCTGACACTTGCATAATTAAGCTTTTGCTGAAAAGGTGATATGTAAAGATGGGGGGTGTGGGGCGGGGGCGTGCTTTTGTTTCTTTTCCTATTCTTTTTTCTTTTAGGTACTTGGAGAAGTGAGAAGGACATACTTTCCCCATTATGAAAAATTATTGCCCATTAAAAAATAAAATTACATCAGAAAAATCATGTGAGTAGCACTTTGAAACTTCCTGGAGAAGCCTGTGTCTGAAACTGGTTTTGATTGTTAGTAATCTTTGGAAATTGTGAGTATTCGGCAGTATTGGATACATTAGTAGAGTTTACAGCAAAGGAATGCTATATTGAATGCGCATGCCAGCCCCATGACCGGCAGTGAAAAGCATGGTGAAGGTACTCTTTGACTAAGGGTAAAGCTGTACAAGAGACAGGAATGTGTGCTATAAGGTTGTAGGAGAGGGAAATGCATGATGTTCTTTTCCTACAATAATGTGATCCTGTAATAAAATTCATTTAAGAAAGTGCACAAAGGACTACATCAACTCCCAATAAAATCAATAGTAGCTTTTCTCATTTAGCTTTTTGCTAATTCACAGTCCTCCTCATTCCTGTATCAAGCAGAGTGGAAAAGCACTGCCATATGGTCCTAGTGAAAAGGTGGCACAGATATGTTTTATAGATGGGTGGATAACCTCACAGCATGAATCACCTCAAAGCTGCCCCATCTTGTTCCACATACACATACTAAGTTTCCTTTATCTCTCTGAATCTCATTGAATGTAAATGCAAAAATGCACTAAGTTGTCTTTTTTTCCATGCATAACATAATGCCTAGTATGTAAGACTGATTTACTAAAAGGTATAGTAGTTGACCAAAGGTCACTTCAGATGGTGCTAAATTCATGCATTTCTTTTAACTAAAGTTGACTCCATTTAAATCATATGGAAATTAACTCATTAAACAGCTGGTCACACACAACCTGGCAGAGACATAAACTTTGCCTGTGAGCAGTACCACTGAAATCAATGGGCATCCTCTCAGACAAGGTCCAGCAGAGGGGAATACAGGTGGTGGCTCACCCCCCTCAAAGAACAGCGTTGTGGACTAGAGCATGAGTTTAGGCTCCTCCCTATGAGTAGCTCCAGGAGGCATCCTGGATACCTCTTGGGGTATTAATACCCTTCTCCTTTCCCTCCCCCTCCCCACCCACTCTGTGTGGTATGCTAAGAAGAACAGTGACCTTGTTTCTGGCTTTTATCTGCATTACATTACAACATGACCCTGCTTGCACTCTGAGCTCTCTTGCACTGTGAGATATAGGGCTGAGCCACTGCTTACTCCTTCTACCTGCTTTGGGGAGAAGTAGGTCAGCACATGCTCCTGCTTATCCCCAGCTGCGCAGATCCCAGGGCTCAGCAACATGAATGCAGACATAAAGGAACTCTTACTCCCCAGAACATGGGCAATTAAACTTTATAAAGCCCTCTGCCAACTGGTTATAACTAAGCATTGACAGATGCCCTGGCTACTCACGTTCTTTATTGTTCCTGTTCTTCAAAAGCGGTGGAGTTGACTTCACATCCTCAAATCTTCACTCCACCCTTTTTAATACACACGAAAGTACTAAACATGAGATGTAAATGACAAGTTGCCCCCGGCAGAAGTTTAAACTGCATCATCCTGAAGTTAGAACCATTTGTAACAATATTGCTGAGGTGGGCCTGTGCTGGGTTGTTCCTACCTTCCTGGCAGAAACTTCTTCTGTGTTCTCAGTCCAGTGGTAAACATTATGGGAAGTTCTGAAGACAGTCCACTCAAGATAACCATGGAAAGAAAGTAACTTTTTAAAGGTAATCTTCAGATGGATTCATTTTGTGCCAATCATGATGTTGGAGTCAAAGAAATCCAAGTCTGACCAGTTGCGTAACTTTTTCACCTGCATTGATGACATGTACCTGACACAAGAGGTCTATGGGCCATCTAGGGGAGAGGTACTGCTGGATCTGGTTCTGGCCAAAGGGGACGATCTGGTGAGTGATCTGAGGATAGAAGGCAGGCTTGGTGACAGCGACCATGATCTGATTACTTTCTCTGTCCAACGCAGGGTGGGCAAATCCCTCAGTAAAACAGAAATCCTCAACTTTGGGAAGGCTGACTTTCACAAACTCAGGAGACTGGTCAGTAAGGCTCTAAGGGACCATAGCCCCCTGGGAAGGGGAGTCCATGAGGAATGGTTGTTCCTAAATAACTCAATCCTCAAAGTGCAGGGGAAGTCCATCCCATCCCACAGGAAATGCAATCAAAGGGCAGGGAAGCCCCCATGGCTCATCAGGGAACCTCTGGGTCTCCTGAAACTTAAAAGAGAAGCCTACATCAGATGGAAAACTGGAATCATCATGAAGGAGGACTACCGTATTTTCGCACATATACCCTGCCCACGGGTATAAGCCGCACCCACGTATAATCCACGGAAAACTGTATTTTTATAAATAAGTCCGTGTATACACCACACCCATGTATTCCCTGCAGTGGCGTATACACAGGGAGGTGGTGCAGCCCGGCCCGCCCTGGCAGCAGCGGCACAACCCGGCCTGCCCAGGCCCAGTGGGGAGGCTACGCAGCCTGGCCCACCCTGGCCCCAGCCCCCTCGGCAGTGGTGGTGCAACCCGGTCTGCCTGGGCCCAGTGGGGAGGCGGCGCAGCCCACCTCAGCCCCTGCAGCGGTTACGGCAGCACAGCCTGGCCTGCCCGGGCCCAGTGGGGAGCGGCGCAGTGAAGCCCAGCCCACCCTGGCCCCGGCCCCGGCCCACTGTGGCAGCGCAGCCTGGCCCCGGCCCTGGCCCTGCCGGGGAAAAAAGTCTGTGGATAGCCCACACCCCCGTGTAGCCCGCACCCATCCACTTTTTTTGTAAAATCGCGTATACCCCACGGGATATATGTGCAAAAATACGGTACTCAGCACTAGCCCATACCTGTAGGGAGTGGTCCAGAAAAGCCAAAGCAGTAACCAAACTCAGGATAGCCACCTGAATCAAGGATAACAAAAAGTCATTCTTCAGATATGTGGGAAGTCAGAGAAAGAGCAAAAACAACAGTGGCCCGCTGAAAGATCAAATGGGGCAGCTGACGTCTGATGCCCAAGAAAAGGCCAATCTCCTAAACGATTACTTTGCATCAGTTTTCACCCGCCCAAGGGGGTCACACTATCAGACAGGACACAAAGCATCCAGGGCTTGGGAGATGAGCTCACAATGGATGTAGATCAAGTGAGAGAACACCTTGACATCCATGAGTCCATAGGTCCAGATGGATTGCACCTGAGAGTCTTAAAAGAGCTGGTGGACATCACAGCATGCCCTATGGCCAAGATATTTGAAAGCTCGTGGCACTTGGGTGATGTACTGGAAGACTGGAAAAGAGCCAACGTGGTCCCAATCTTCAAGAAAGGGAGGAAGGAAGATCCAGGGAATTATAGACCTATCAGTCTGACGTCCGTCCTTGGAAAGATCTTGGAGAAAATTATCAAGGGATCCATCTGTAACAGGCTAACGGAAGGCAACCTACTGAATACCAGCTAACATGACTTTATTACTGGAAGGTCTTGCCTGACCAACCTCATCTCCTTCGATGACCAGGTGACGCATTGCCTGGACAAAGGAGGCAAGGTTGATGGCATTTATCTGGATTTCAAGAAGACCTTTGATTTGGTCTCCCATGATGTCCTCATGACCAAGCTGGGGAACTGTGGCCTTGACCGTCTCATGGTCTGATGGCTGGGGAACTGGCTCCAGGGTCGGACCCAAAGGGTACTAGTTGATGGGAACAAATCAATGTAGCACAAGGTTACCAGTAGAGTCTCCCAGGACTCAGTGCTTGGGCAAGTACTTTTCATTATCTTCATTAATGATCTGGATTTGGGCATCAGATGTAGACTGGCAAAGTTCGCAGATGATACTAAACTATGGGGGGAAGGCAGTCACACTGGAGGACAGGCTGGGGATACAGGTGGACCTGGACACATTTGCAAAGTGGGCGGACCAAAACCTGATTGCATTCAATGTAGAGAAATGTAGGGTACTTCACCTTGGGAGAAAAAACTAGCATCATATTTATAGGCTCGGTGATGCTATGCTCGCTAGCACTGCGACTGAAAGAGACTTGGGGGTCTTGATTGACTACAAGATGAACATGAACCCCCAGTGTGATGCTGTAGCTGGCAGATCAAGCCAAACTCTGGCATGCATTCAATGCATCTCAAGCAAAACCAGGGATGTCATCCTCCCACTTTAGTCGGCCTTAGTGAGGCCACAGCTGGAGTACTGTGTCCAGTTTTGGACCCCCACTTTAGGAGGGATGTGGATAAGCTCAAGAGAGTCCAGAGGAGAGCCACCCATATGATCGAAGGCCCAGAGAGCAAGCCTTATGAGGAGAGGCTGAGGGACATGGGACTCTTCAGCCTGGCAAAGAGAAGGTGCAGGGGGGACCTGGTGGCTGCCTATAAGTATATAAGGGGGGTGCATCAGGATCTGGGAAAACACTTGTTCACCATTGCTCCCCAAGGGATAACAAGGTCTAATGGCCACAAAGTTTTAGAAGGCTAACTCAGACTCAGTATAAGGAAAAACTTCTTTACAGTCCAAGTGTCTAAGGTCTGGAACAGACTCCCCCTGAGGTGGTGCAAGCACCTACTCTGGACTCATTCAAAAGGCATTCATTTGGATGTTTATCTCGCTGGGATCATTTGACCCCTGCAGACTTCCTGCCTCTGGCAAGGGGGCTGGACTCTATGATCTCACGAAGTCCCTTCCAGCCCCTAATGTCTATGAAATCTATGAAATTTCAGATAAGTGGTGACCTAGTGGCACCTACCACAAGCATGCTTATCCCCACAGGGGGATAATGAGCGATTTGCTCAAGAGCATGTGAGAAATCATTGGAAGGGCAAAGAATAGGACCTGGGTTTCCCTCATTCCAGGACAGCACCCAAAGCACTGGCTGAGGCATCCTCCTGACTTTCAAGTGCTTATTATACTTTAAACATTCATCTTGCACATGCTCAGGTTTCTTCCATGCCTTACTACTCTGTATCCATTGTATTTATCTGGATACTGCAGTATGGCTGTCTGCTCCATTACTGATACTGAAATGAAAAGTCTTGTATTAAACAAAATTTAAACTAAAGTCCTGATTCAATTTTTTTTTTTTTACTCTAAATACTGACCATCATACCCAGATGTGTGCCATTCAGGCCTTTGCCCTGGATGGCAGTGGCAGGAGCAGGGCTAGCAGTGATGGCAGCTGTCATTTACATGACCCCTCCAGGGGCCAACCTGGGCTAGCGCCCTGCTTTCTCTCTGCTCATGAAGCAATGCACTGTCTGCATCCCTGTTTAGTACCAGCAGATGTGCCAGTGTGGAACCGAGATCAGAACCAGCCTTTGCATAGGGGTTTGGTCTAAGGCAGCAATTCTCAACCCATGGGTCGTGACCTAAAAGTGCGTTGCAAGAACATATGAAAGGGTCACGAATAAACTTTAAACATGGATCAACAAACTTAAAAAATGGACTCTTTCTAAAAAGAGAAAAACATGGGAAACTCTGGATTTTCCCTTGCAGGCTGGAAGAGCTCCAGCCTGCAAGGAGCTGCTTGAGTCACCCCCCTCCCCCCTGCCCCATGCGTTGTAGGGCTGGGGCCTGGGGGCACTGGTTCAGGACTGGCCACGGATGTTTACAAGTGGGTCCTGGTACAAAAAACGTTGAAAACCACTGGTCTAAGGTAGCCTGCTCCAGGTACTTTTTGGGTGTGACCCAATCCTGGATGGTGCTGAGCATCCCAAACTGCCATTAATGTCACTAAGAATAATGAGCATTGACAAAATCAGACTTCTGACTAGCAACTAAGATAACAGTCCTGTTCCAAGACTGTCATCAGCTTTTGTTCATCTTGGTCTGTAGGTGATTATTTGCACTAAAGCCCTTCATTGTTCTCAAGGCTATTGATACCTCCTATACCAGTTTTTTTTGGACACCAGTTCAATCTTTTCTTTTGTACTAAGACTTCTTTGCTCTGGGCCAGTGGCTCCAGCCTGCTGGCTGGGAGTCGGTGTGAAGTGTGTGATTTTGGCCATTCTGATGCAATTCAAATTCTGTTTTAGGTACACGAAGTACCATCCAAAGCAGTGAGATGGTGACAAACTGTCTTATGAGGAAACAGCCTACAGTGACTTCAAACTAATACGATAGAAGGGAAACAAACCCACTTTTGTTCTGTGTCCAGTGTTATCTCCAAATTCTCAGTATCACTGCTGATATCTTCTAAGTAGGTCATTCCTATTGAAACAGTCTTCATAGAAATTAGAGATGGAAAAACCTTCTTAGGCCATTTCTTTCAAACTTACTCTTTCTATTTTGAGGAAGTTTTTGTTAATTTTTAAAGAATTTTAATTTCATTTTAAGTTTTCATTCCAGATTTTCTTCATCTTTTCTATCTGGACCATCAGCAATCTCCTTGTAGGCTGTTCATGAGACTGATTGACAATCTTTCAGTGAGGCTGCTCACAAACATTAGTTTGCTGTTTTTACTTCAAACGCCAATAGTAAATTACTAACAGAAGTTCAGTATAAAATCCTGTCTCCATTCCATTTTGTAACAAATCACCCATTGATTTTAATGGGGCCAGGCTTTCACCGGTATAGTTAGGTTCACTTGTGACTGTATTATATCATACAAGTAATATTTCCAGCTTCTGTTTCCCACTGCCCTCTATTTAAGACAGTGGGAAGAGGATGTGAATAGTAGTTATGCTTGATATTTGTGTTTTATGCTTCTATCCACTAAGCACTGAGCAGGGAGTAGGACTAGATGACCTCCTGAGGTCCCTTCCACCCCTCATTTTCTATGATTCTATGATAAAGAAATGCATTTTTAGTCACAGGAGCATGCAATTGTTCACTTAGTGTGAGGTAGTTAGCAATTTTCATCTGAAGTCAGGCAGAACCCAGGATAGCGATGTACTACCAACTCTCTCTCTCTCTCCATCTTATTTAGTTAGTTTATAAGGTGCACATTTAAACTCAGTAGGCACATACTTGCTTTATGCATGCAAAGGCCTGCTGTGTGCAAATCAGATGCCAAACTGGCCATGAGCCCAAGCAAACACCTGATAAGTATACATGCAGCAAGAATTTCTCAAAATTATTTTCAAGCATGCATCTATATGCATGCACTTAGGCATATCTAACTTGGAAATTCTGGTTCAAAGATGACCAGGCAGTAAAAAGAAATTGCTAGAAATAGTTGGTACTTATTGGAACATTTATGGAGGCAGTAGCATAACTGAGGCTTTAGTTTTGGTTTCATAACATCAGCTTTTTTCACAAGATGAAGTTGTTGGCCTCATGCCCAACCCATAAGTTAAAGCACCAAGGTATTCCTCTTGGTCTGGTCTCTGCCCTTTGACTTGTTCAGCATGGGAGGCCCTTATGGTAGCTAAGCCACCCTACTGTTGACCTAGCTGTTGGGGTTGCAGAGACACAAGTCACTCCACTGTGTCAAAGTGGGAATCCCTTCACAATGGTTAAGGTGATTGTAGGCTCTCGAAGCCTCTGACACCAGACAGAGTGAGTAGCTTAACTGAGCTGGGGAGCTATTGGGGCAGTAGCCCCACGTGTTCCCTTTGGGGACAGGGGTATGGAAAAATAGCTGCCATCATCAGCAGTCCAGCAGCCAGCAATGTCCCAGTTAACTTGCATGCTAGCTAACTTGCAAGCAGTTTCTCTGGCTGCATGTACTCAGTGCCATGAGGGAGACTGAACGTACTGTCATGAGTTCTCAACAGCAGGTTACCTAGTCCATCTGTTCTTGCTCTGCACTGATTATGTGGCTGAATGCCGGCACGGGCATCAGAGCCTGGAAGGTGACTCATGATAGTGCTGCCTTATGTCCAGTGTAGCAGCAATGCTGGGAGAACTGAGGCAGGAGAGCAGGGAAAGCCCTTACTCCACACTCTGATATTCAGTTTTAGCTCTGCCTGTTCTGACTTCAAATAGTAAAAAGTAGTACTAACACAGTACTAAGATGACTGCAAATTAGGGACTGGATTCATAGTTCAGATACCCTAATACTCTTAACTCTGTCCTGTAATGATGCCACAAAGTAGGGAAAAATCTAATGTGTCTTTACAAATCAGCTGAATATCTAAAGTGGAATGATAAACATTAAAATGCCTTAGTTATAGCTATGCTATTATTGCAAAGTTAAGGTGTGTCTTACCTTAAGTCTGATTATTTAGAAAGCTATTCTAAAACCAGGCAACAACTTTGCAATGGTTTCTGCTCTTATATGCTATTAAACTTTAACGCCCCCCCCCCAAGATAATTTATTATAGATTATAAAAAATAAGGATTAGGGAATGATTCTGGTCTTACTCTAGCCTGACTCCATTCACACTGGTCTAAGCAACAAAAAAAGCTAAATCCCGGCAGTCAGGATGTGATGCTGTTTCTTACAGTGAGTGTCATGCCCATGCATGGGACTGAGATGACAGCCTTGTCCCTGAAGACTTTTTTATTTGAGGTGAAGATGCATGTAAAAATATGTGCAACATTTCCACACTGCTTGGTACATACCTAAAACAGCCTTGGGGGTGAGATAGTTATTCACATTCCATGCCCAGTCCCTGTCTCCTCCAGTGATGGCTATGTTTGATGATGAGGGCAATTGTCTACTACTATTTGCACCAGCCCATTTCCAAGACCACTTGAGAGTTGTCAAATGGTGATGACTTCTGGTCATTACCTGGTAACGTAGAGTGGCAAAGCTTTGTATCTCATTATCAATCCCCTTAGCTATTCAGCCTTATTCTGTAGTTCAAATGATTGATATTTTCATAGGGCAATGCATACCAAACCTGCTGATTGCATGTGTATTTTTTTTTTCTTTTTCTCATACGTAAGCCTTATCAGTCTTGACCTAATTGCATCCTTTCCTGGCAAACTGTCTCAGGAGCCATGCAAATGAGCTGTGAAATACTAAGACTTGATTTATATTTGTCAGTTAATTGTCAATATGGCACACGCATCTAGGCACTGCCACCTGTTCCTCTTGTGCTTAAGATCCTACCTCTGATTTCATACCTGGTGATGTCTCTGGTAGTGGTTTGAGCTCTTGATGGAGAAACCTTGGGCAGTATTTTGGTCAAGGTTACATCAGCCCCCAAAACCTGAAGTAAACCCTTTTTAGCTTCAATCAATAGCCACAGATGGTAGAGGTTTTATCCTTATGTGATAACATCAATGGTTCTGTGCTGATGTCTCTGCTAGCTCAGGTTCTCACCCTTGATAACTGTCCATGGCTATCTATTGTTCTCAGTATACATGTACCCTGACCTGCTGCCCTGTTACACTTTAATCCTGGGATTCCAAGGATAAACGGACAAATCTATTTCCCTAAGCAAGGAGAAAGAGGTTAGCTATTGCCTGCAAAGTACTGTACTTGATGGCCCAAAGTCCCCTTCCAGTCCTGAGTCCTTAATACTGCCTACTCTGCTTTATTTTTTCTCAATGACTCAATGGATGGGGCTCCTTGCACTTCCCTAGCAAGAGCATTTCTCAGGCTTACCCCCCACCCCCATAGTTAAGAAATATCTCCTTTTTTCAGAGAACATTTCCCACAGCTTAACTTCACCCTCTGGTACAAATTCACAATTTAAATCTATGTCAGCGTTCTCCAAACTCCAGACAGAACACAGATGAAATTAGTCCAGTGCAGCACTGCCTCCCATGCCAAATGTCTGAAACCAGCTCTGTTTCCTCTCCCACACACATCTTCTTAAAAAGCAGCGAGATGACAACCGGATAAACAGGGCAGCGTTTTATTTTTTAACATTTCTGAGAAAATCTGATGAAGTGCCTTCTTGGTGATGTCAGTCTCTTGTGCACGTGAAGATCTTCTGGCTTTCACGGGGAGGAGGTTGCCCAGAGTCCTCACACTGTTTTTGCTTGCATGTTTCCACAGGGAACTCCAAAGCAGTGCATAAAGTTAATTATCTGGGTGTTCTATAAAATGCATATTAAGCAATATCAGCCAGATCACAAATTCCACCAAAGTCCAAGGAACCCATCATCAAAACTTCCTTCTTTGGCCTTCCTTGTTGTTTGGCTGAGATGTGGGTTCTTGCTCAGCATGTCAAATTTTGAAAATCCCAACTCTTGGAGACTACTTCTAATTTCCCCTAGCTATAGATTAGAGAATTAGGTGCTGAACTGAGGGTTGTGAATGCCATTTCTGGGGCTGGGCACCTGACTTGAACAGGGGAACATTCAGCATTATGAGACTTAAAGCCCCATTTTGATTCTGGTCCCAAATATTTCTCATTCTGCAACTGTGCTGCATCTCTGCTCTCTGCTGCTGTTTACATACCAGTCCCATTTAGCATGAAATGTCAGAAGGTTTCAATAGTCTGTTTTTTTTCTGGACATACATATTGCTGTGGTAACCAAGTATTGACTTGCGTGTTAGAAATGCCCAGACCAACTTATCTGTCCACTATTGGGATCTGACACATGGATGATACTGAAGTGACTTGCAGAAACTGGCAACTTTGGTGACATGCCACCATGTCACTTGCTTGGTATGAAGTGGCACACCCTTGTAAGTAATTCAGACATCAAGAATGCTACAGGGTTTGAAGACAAGGTTTATTTCCCTGGGTCCATGAGAGTTCTTTTGTGTGAGGTGTTCCGGAATAGACATCCATCTTCAGCTTTCTCTGTGCAGAATGAAGTTTATTTTTCTACCTATGGGGAGGGACCTGTACCATCTTAAATCTTCCCTAAGACTGAGGAAGGGCATGTGAGCCTGAAAGCTTGCAAAGAAAGGTATTTTTTTTTGCAATTTCTTAGTTGGTCTAATAAAAGGTATCATCTCTGAACCAATAGTTTTAGAGTTTTGCATTTCTATAATGCTTTAGGTACCCATATGCATGCTATGGAACGTTACCAAGTCAAGATCCAAGTCATCCCTGTAAGTCATCCATGCAGATGGGGAACAACCCACTTTCCCAGGAACAATGGGAAAAGCTATGGTATTTTAACTCATGGTACTGACTTGTCATGGTACAGGTTAAAGTGATCACTAGCTCTTGGTGTCTGTTTTTCTCTGCAGCAGGTCACTGAGCTCTACACTTGGCCAATTCTATTCAATGCCCCAGTTTGTTTATCTCTACTTGGATCAATTTATTCTGGGTGTAAACCCACTGGAGTGAACGGTGTAACCAAGGATGCATTTGGACCTTTTTAAGTTTCACCCTGTTGCTTCTGGCAGTATTGCAATAAGCAAACACAGCTGAGCCTCACAGTTGGTGGCTCTTCATAAATTAGTTTCTCTGGAGGACAGATATGCATCATGTAGGTCTGTTAGTATTTTTCTTATATCAAGGGGACCAGCTAATATATTTGCATAACATGTAATTAACAAAATGTTCTGATTCTTAAAACTTGTGGTTATTTTAATCAACATCTGATTTTTTCACCCCTGCTGCTCATTAACAAATCAATACAAATCGAGCTCCAGGCCATTTCCCATTAAATAATGACCAGCTGAGTTATTTTTGCCTCAGGCTGTTTAATCTGAGCTGATTATTATTCCCCAGAAAATGCAAGGGCTTGTGATGGTGTTGCTCCTATAATGCTGTTTTTGCTTTTTAATGGTGTAGAAATGTTCCATCTTTTTCTCCCATTCTCACCTATTGTTACTGCAGAAAGGCAGGGACATTCAGCTTTCAATCCAATTCTGGAGTTACACTCATTTCAATGTGTCCAATAGCTTGGGGGTATGGCCATTTTTAAGTGGCCAGATCTAGACATCTTGGGGTCTAGTTTGTTTTTTCCCCCTAAAAAACAAACAAAAAACCCCATCTTACACCCCTTACCCAAAATGCAGCTCTTACCTAAAGTTTGAATTACTCATGGATAGCACCTCTTGAATATCAGGATCAATTTGGGTGTTGTAAAAGGAGACCCTCCAAATTAGAGGTCTCTTTTGAAAATTCGGGTCATACAGGGTGCAATAAAGGGCAATCCAATTTCATCTCTGTCTGAGTGGAACACCTGTACCTGTATGTGGTGAGGGGTGTCCTATTTTTAAAATGAAATTGGTGTTGAACTGAAAATCTCTGGTGGCTGAGGTCCAGAACAGATAATGGCAGGCTGTAAACCTCTTTAGGCTGACCTAGCAATGTGACACAGATGTTTAAGAGGGTGGTTCACTTCTCATGCCAATTAAATCCCTAAATTTTACTGCTGGGACTGCCAGCAATAAAGGATGTGTGTTAATATCAATTGGGAGTGGGTTTTTTTCTTTTTTGGTAGAATGTTCTTACTGGTTAGGATTCACCTAGAAGGCAGGACATATGGGTTAGAACCCCTTCAGGCTGAGAAAAGCATTGAACCCGGGTGTCCCGATTACTGAGGGAGTGCTTGAACCACGAGTCTCCACGTCTAAAAGGACAGGCTGTTTCTTCTGCTACATCATAATGAAAGGCCTGCTCCCTGCTCCCTTTTCTAGTCTTGAGCCAGGTGCCTGACTCTGAGATTCACAACCCAGAGCCCTCTCCTAACCAGACACTGGGTGTGTCTACACATTCATTCATGTGCAGTAGTTACTGTCCTTTTAGTACTTGCTTAATGAAGTATATTAATGAAGTATATTATTGCTATTATATTATTTAGCAATAATAACTAAATGAGCAGTAACTATAGTTACTGTGCAGTAGTGCCAGTGAATGGTTTTTTGTGACCCTTACTGCGCAATAGCCTAATATTACTGTGCAGTAGCATATTAGCACAGTTTTTGCCTATCACACTACTGCACAGTGTTATTAGGCTACTGCACATGAAGTGTCTTGTGTAGAAGCTCCCACTGGTACCTATATTCCACACTCTTCAGGGCTTAAGATACAACCCTCTTTCCAGTGGTTGCCTACTCAGTGTGCTGGCTGTTGTGGATCTCATTCTCATACAATTGTCCACATGCACAATGTAGGAGCCAAAGTGTCTAACATAGGATTCTTGATCCTCCCCAGGTCAGCGATGCCAAAGTTGGGCATTGTAGTGCTACCAATCATCCCTTTGTGGTTCTAGCTCTACGAAACCACCATCATCTGCAGACATACATCTGCCCTATAATATAAAATAACATCATCTAGTGCTTGCTTCCTGAAACATTACCTCATTGCTTTGGATTCAAAAGCACGTCAAAATAGATGTGAATGTGACCCTGACTGTCTTCATGCAAGGTTTATTTGTTGCACAGCAGAAGATGCATGGAGAAAAGAGAATATAATAAACATGAGACAAAGAAATGAGGAAATCTTCATTACTGAATCCTCTTACTCATGCTTTGCACTAATAAACACAGCTGTCTATTTGGAAAGAAGCCATTGAATCTGTTGGTTTATTAGATATTAGCAATGGCACTAAACTCTTGCTTTGCCTTTGTAAAACAAGCAAGAAAAAAACCCCGTAATTTACATCATGTTGGCACGATGTCAAATGGGCTTTGCTATTTTTGTAAACAATACTTTATGCCACTCAGATGTGAGACTATTCTGGGACTCTACAGAGCTCATTTCAATTTCTCTGTTTGCTACCACGAGGCCAAATTCTGGTCCCATTGAAATCATTCCTTCAATAGGATTATGATAGGGCCAAAAGTCATTAGGGGAGTGTGTATAACGAATCGTCTTCTGTCCATGACCATGGACATTGTCTACATCATGTGCTCTAGGGTGAGAGGGGTGCACGTTAATTAGAGCGCCCCCTGCATCTCACTCTCCTCAGCCCCTTGCAGGCTGGAACTGTGCAACGTGCCGTTTCCCATGCTTTTCCACGGTGAATAGGAATCCTGGATCCCTGCACAATACTGTGAATCCAGGACAAATGCTGTCCTGGAGTCATGCAGCCTGGGACTGGGACTCGATGTTCCCATTTCCAGACTGTCCTGTCTGATTAGGGATGGACGGTCACCCTAGGGCTCCCCTTCTGTCCTCTGGCTTCCACTGCCTGTGCCCACCTTAGAGGATAAGACAGAGCAGCATGGTATGGCTGAGGGAGCTGAAGGTGAGTCTGGGCCGTGCAGTGCACGGTACAATGGAGAGAGTGCTCCTGTGCTGTGCAAATGGAGAGGGGGCCCATGTGGTGGGGCAGGTCATGGTTCACCTTGGTGGGGCCCAGGGGTTTATAGCCCTCACCGGTGGTGCAGCCCATGTGGCATCTGGCCTCCAACCACCTAAGCTGGACAGACCTGATATAAAATATCCAATAACAAAGGGACTTTATTTGGACTGTAACAACTACATCTTTATCTAAGTGCACTGTACTCAGGACTGCTAATTGCAGCCATGTACGCTCAGCCACTACATGCTCAGAGTTGTTGCCCAGTCCCCAAGCACATGGAGCTTCCTGGTGGCTTACTGGTGTCACCCTCCAAATCACCCTTCCTGCAGCTCCTGTTCCAACCTGCTGGTTCCATGCAGGTTGCTACAGGGAACTTTCAGATTTTGCATGCCATGCTTATGAACTCCTGACTGAAGTTGACTTTTGTTCTAAGTGTCACTGTAGTATGTTGTGTCTTGTCTTGCATTGGATTAGATTCTGGATGTTGTGTCTTGCATTGAATTAGATTCTGGATTGAACATCCAGAACAGAAGACCTGGACCCAGAAGACCTGGTGTGGATGCGGGCTACCTGCTGTGGGCTCAGGGATCTTTGCCCTGCTGCCTTCCCCCCTGGGCCTCAATGGCCCAGTAGGCGAGATCCAGCATGGGGGGGCAGGGAGGCTTGGTGGGATAGCAGCACAGAGTTGTGCCCCCTGCTGCTGCTAGGTGGGTAGGGGGCACCTTGCCATGGCAGCACAGCTGGCATGGGGCTCTTGACAGTGGCACTGAGCCTCCACCCCCGCTCCTGTGCCAGGTCCCACCCACTGGGCCATGGAGGCCCCAGGGAGAGGGCAGCAGGGTAGGGAGCCCCGAGCCTGCAGTGGGCAGCCTACATCTGCCCCCACACCATGCACAAATCTGGGAGTCATGTGTCTCGCTATGCCTCCTGGATGAGCCACCCATGGCTCCATCCCACTCCCCAGCTGGGCCCTGCAGCCACACATTCCCACCCCAGCCCCAGGCCATGCACTGCCCCAGCTAGGGAACATCCCCAGCCCTGCCCCACTCCCTCCCTCCCTTCCTTCCTCACTGTGGGGGTGCTTCAATCAGCACCCCCCATACACTTACCTGGAGAGAGCTGCAGGAGCTGTTCTCCACATTGCCTGACTGCCTCGTGCATGTGTGTGCATGCACACGCATGTGGCACCCTCTCCCTGTGATCGCCCGCGTTCTGCTGCCCCAGTTCCAAGCACCCCCTTGCAAGCTAGAACTCTGCAAGGCTGTGAGGGGAAACCTGCCATTTCCCTCATTTTTCTCCTTTAAAGGAGAAAATCTACATTTTTCAGCAGTGAACAGAAAACCCAGATCCCTGATCACAATTGCTCTCCTGACCTGTGGCCTTCGACAAGTAGGTGCTGCATTCATCATTACTGTACCTCACTTTGCCACAAATAAGCTACTATTAGAAGCAAATGTCTACAGGGTGAAGCAGCTGCTCTAAGGCGGCACATAATTAGGAAGCAGAATGTACTGGTGCCAACATTTGCCATTTCATCATGTTCCACGATAGCTAGTGTTTTTCATAAAGCCAAGAGTGATGTGGTTACATGACAATCTCAGCTTGCATTATTTTTAAATAGGTTTCTAGCCTTTGTGCTTGCAGAGGAAAGTATGAAAATATGATATAGTGTGTCTGAAAGGCTCAAAAACCCCAAACACATGGCAAATAAAAAAAAAGAGTAGGCATGTGTTTGTTTAAATGCCTTTCAAAAGAGTCAGTTGGAACTGGCTGTATTGCACAGAGGCTCATGTTAAGCAACACTGATCAGTTCACACTCAGACGTGATTGAAGCAGACCTTGGTCGGACTCCTTGGCCTTGCGTGATGTCTGAACAGCTCAAAAGCAACCCAAAGAGGGATGGGCATGATGGGAGCGGGGTGGGGAGCGTTGTGTGGTTTTAATCTTACACTTTTTTAGAACCTGACTCATGCTTTTAGATCACTTGGGGTTGACGACACTGTGCCATGTGGCTATGAGATCATTTTACTGTCAGGCTGGCAGCGGTGGACTAAATAAAAATGTACTCTCCTGCTGGATGGAAATCAAAGGTCAAGGCAGGAGGTGCGGTAACCCCATCCATTGTAGGACTCTTCAGTGTCTCTGCAAAAAGAGACCTGAGCTACAGAGAACAATCCGTGGTTTACCGGTGCAGCTGCAGCACAACAGCAATAAACCTGCTTCTGATGCCCCTTTTCACAGCAATGCCCCAGGGACCCTACTACAATTCCATGCTGATGAAACTATGTTAGAAGCACTTCAGCATAACAGATTTAAGCATAGCTAGAGCTTGGATGTTTCCGTCTCTAATATTAACCCACTGGGTTGCCTTTAAAAAAAATTGCTGGAAATAAGGAGTGCTAGCTCCTGTGATTGTTACTAGTTCTGTTAGTCAGACCTGGCACGCTCAATTTAGATTGTAGGTTCCAATTTCACTTGGAATCGAAGATACTTCTCTGAACTGGCTGGCAACATATGTTTAACCCACTAGTTAGAGCGTGCTGTGCACGTGCAGCCCTTGCCCTAAAGCTGGTTTTGGTTTTAGAGCTCCAGACATAGGGCAGGACATGCAGATTTGACCTCCTGTTTCCTCTGCCCCAACCCCCCCAACAAAGCAACATGGGAGGGAATGGGGTAATTCATACATTACTGTAGAGTTGATAGCAATTTTTTCCCCTTCACTTCTTGCTGATAAAGCCTGCACGGTATTTTTGTTGTTGTCGTTGCTTCAAATGCAACTTCACACTAAAATTACAGAATCATGAGTCTCTCCTGCTGTACTGTAGCAGGTTTGATTTCATGATCCCTATGCCAACTAGGTAAGACAGAGATTGTCTCCTTGTTTATCTCCAATAAGGAGTATTCCAAATGTTTTGAAGTGGTTTATTTTATTGCTCCTCCTTTTTGTGTAAGAAAGCTGTACCTCACTTTGCCACAAATAAGCTACTATTAGAAGCAAATGTCTACAGGGTGAAGCAGCTGCTCTAAGGCGGCACATAATTAGGAAGCAGAATGTACTGGTGCCAACATTTGCCATTTCATCATGTTCCACGATAGCTAGTGTTTTTCATAAAGCCAAGAGTGATGTGGTTACATGACAATCTCAGCTTGCATTATTTTTAAATAGGTTTCTAGCCTTTGTGCTTGCAGAGGAAAGTATGAAAATATGATATAGTGTGTCTGAAAGGCTCAAAAACCCCAAACACATGGCAAATAAAAAAAAAGAGTAGGCATGTGTTTGTTTAAATGCCTTTCAAAAGAGTCAGTTGGAACTGGCTGTATTGCACAGAGGCTCATGTTAAGCAACACTGATCAGTTCACACTCAGACGTGATTGAAGCAGACCTTGGTCGGACTCCTTGGCCTTGCGTGATGTCTGAACAGCTCAAAAGCAACCCAAAGAGGGATGGGCATGATGGGAGCGGGGTGGGGAGCGTTGTGTGGTTTTAATCTTACACTTTTTTAGAACCTGACTCATGCTTTTAGATCACTTGGGGTTGACGACACTGTGCCATGTGGCTATGAGATCATTTTACTGTCAGGCTGGCAGCGGTGGACTAAATAAAAATGTACTCTCCTGCTGGATGGAAATCAAAGGTCAAGGCAGGAGGTGCGGTAACCCCATCCATTGTAGGACTCTTCAGTGTCTCTGCAAAAAGAGACCTGAGCTACAGAGAACAATCCGTGGTTTACCGGTGCAGCTGCAGCACAACAGCAATAAACCTGCTTCTGATGCCCCTTTTCACAGCAATGCCCCAGGGACCCTACTACAATTCCATGCTGATGAAACTATGTTAGAAGCACTTCAGCATAACAGATTTAAGCATAGCTAGAGCTTGGATGTTTCCGTCTCTAATATTAACCCACTGGGTTGCCTTTAAAAAAATTGCTGGACATAAGGAGTGCTAGCTCCTGTGATTGTTACTAGTTCTGTTAGTCAGACCTGGCACGCTCAATTTAGATTGTAGGTTCCAATTTCACTTGGAATCGAAGATACTTCTCTGAACTGGCTGGCAACATATGTTTAACCCACTAGTTAGAGCGTGCTGTGCACGTGCAGCCCTTGCCCTAAAGCTGGTTTTGGTTTTAGAGCTCCAGACATAGGGCAGGACATGCAGATTTGACCTCCTGTTTCCTCTGCCCCAACCCCCCCAACAAAGCAACATGGGAGGGAATGGGGTAATTCATACATTACTGTAGAGTTGATAGCAATTTTTTCCCCTTCACTTCTTGCTGATAAAGCCTGCACGGTATTTTTGTTGTTGTCGTTGCTTCAAATGCAACTTCACACTAAAATTACAGAATCATGAGTCTCTCCTGCTGTACTGTAGCAGGTTTGATTTCATGATCCCTATGCCAACTAGGTAAGACAGAGATTGTCTCCTTGTTTATCTCCAATAAGGAGTATTCCAAATGTTTTGAAGTGGTTTATTTTATTGCTCCTCCTTTTTGTGTAAGAAAGCTTTCCAGGACCAGCTAAGTGGCCCTTCTGCAGCTGGATCTTATTACTTCTAATTTTGCTCCCTTTGACCAATGCTAATTTAACGCAGTATTTATAAGCCCTGTTTTTACACATATGCAGACAATAAGCATGGTTCTTAGTCCTTTCTTCACACCAGGACATTCAGCATTCATTTTGACCCTAAAGGCAGAGATATAGGAAATTTGCAGAAAATTAGGAGGGATCTTTTAAAACACTTGTTAACACATTTTTTGGCAATATTTGAACATACATTATTTTAGCACTTGTGAAGGAGGATGGAATGAAATCCCTGAAGATTCAAATTCTTACTGTTTGGCAGTGACTTAGCCAAGATAGGGGCTAGATTACACTAGGCATTATACAAGTATGGTGTGAGGGACACCCCAGAAGGGCTTACAGGTCAGGGGCTTTACACTTAGGTTAGGTGGACAAATAGCACTAAGGAGGCAAGGAGGTAAACAGATGGATGAAATGGTTTACTCCAGGGCCCAAAGCAGTCAGTGGCAGAGCCAAGACTAGGACCCAGGTGTTCTGACTTCCAGTGCACAGCTCCATCAGTTATACTTCACTGCCTCCCTGCCCGTCAGGTTTTCCTCAGAACATTTAGCCCCAGTGAAAGCTGCTCTCACATCTAATGCCTGAGCTGAAGCAACAGCTGCTATGAATGAGAAGATAGGTCACTCTTCGTGTCCATTCAGTTCTCACCTTCTCTGCTGTTCTGCAGCTTGCTTCACTATTTAGTCACATGCCACCTCACTACTACTTAATCAACATGAGTTAGTATTATGCTAAGTCCTGTCCATACCAGAGGTTCATAGATTCATAGATGTTAGGGGCTGGAAGGGACCTCTCCAGATCATCAGGTCCAGCCCCCCTGCACTTGGGTAGGAAAGACTGCTAGGGTCAGATGACCCCAGCAAGGTGAGTGTCCAGATGTTTTTTGAAGATATCTAAAGTAGGTGATTGTGCCACCTACAGCGGTGGGCCTGTTCCAGACCCTGGACACTCAAGTTGTAAAGAAGCTTTTCCTTATGTCTAACCTGAAGTGGTCTTCTAGCAATTTATGACCATTAGTCCTAGTCTTCCCCTGGGGAGCCCTGGTGAACAGATGTTCTCCCAGTCCCTGATATGTGCCCCTTATTTACTTACAGGCTGCCTCCAAGTCCCCTCTGAGTCTTCTCTTCTCCATTCTGAACAGACCCATGTCTCTCAGCCTCTCATCAAATGGCCTGCCCTCCATACCTCTAATCATACACGTGACCCTCCTTTGAACTCTCCATGTCCTTCCTGAAGTGTGGTACCCAAAACTGGATGCAGTACTCCAGCTGCGGTCTCATCAAGGTGGAGTGAAGTGGGAGGATGACTTCTTTAGTCTTGTTTGAGATGCATCGGTAGATGCACGCCAGTGTTTTGTTTGCTTTGCCAATTACAGCATCACATTGGTCATTCATACTATGGTCTATCAAGACCCCCAGGTCTCTCTCAGTTGTGGTGCTAGTAAATGTAGCACTGCTGAGCCTGTAAGTATGTTGTGGGTTGTTTCTCCCCAGGTGAAGCACCTTACAGTTCTTGGTGTTGAATATCATCAGGTTTTGATCCACCCACCTTGCGAGCCTGTCCAGATCAGCCGGTATTCCCAGCCTATCCTTCAGTGTGACTGCAGTCCCCCATAATTTGTTGTCATCTGCAAACTTTGCCAGTCCACTTTTAACACCCAAATCCAAATAATGAATGAATATATTTAAAAGTACTGGTCTGAGCCCTGAGCCCTGTCAAACTCATTTGGCCCCTAGGGCATGAGCCTGGTCCATGAGCTGGATTGGGCCCACAGACTGTCCCTGTGTGCTGGATCCAGCATGCAGGGACAATCTGTCAATGGCACCATGGGCACTGGATGTCCCACCCCAGCAGATCGTGACTGGCATGCTGGTCCAGTCAGAGACCCATGAGGAGCACCGCAGGCTGGATGACAGGGCTCTGTGGGCCCAATCCGGCCCATGGGCCATATCTTTGACCCCCCCCGGTCTACACGAATCTCAGAAATGTAGGATTCATATTCAAGCAGGAGTTAAATTTGATTGTTGCCAGAGGCAACCTAATATGGATTGGTCAGCTGACATGCATGGGTCTAATACCGGTATTAAGAGTGTGGGCAATCCCAAGGTATTGTCCTTGGACACAAAGTATTCTGCCTCCATTTCTTGAAGTGCTTGGGCAAATCAGGTGGTCTAATTCTTTGCTAGTTCTTTACTACCCCACAGATAAATCAATAGCACAGACAAGGAGTCTCAGACCATAAAAGAGAAAGGTCTGTCCAAATCCCATCTATTTCTTCAAGCTTAGTGGTACACTTTTAGATCCAAGTTGTTAGTCAGTGTTTTGGGTGTAAAAAGTGAAACTCTTTCACACACGGCTTGGTTTCTGAGCAGCCTTGCATGGGGCCTGTATTTTGAGTCGTTGCCCCTATAGTTTCAGCTATCTTACTCCAACAAGACTGTAAATGCTTCTTACATACATCTAAATGAGTGGTGGTTGTTATACCCACCAGTTTCAGTGAAGTTTCACCCAATCCCAAGCACAATACTCTTTTCAAGATACTCATCCATCAGAATCTCCCTTCACACACATTCATTTGTGCCAACATCAGTTTCTCTGTGCTTTTGCTCCTAATAGGATGGGGATATTAAAACACTACCCAAAAATTACTGTTCCTCCTTTTGGCCAATGTGGTTTTGTGAGCAGAAGAAAGGGTAATGAGCTGAGTTCCTGACTGACCTCATCTGTCTGTTGGATGATGTCGTCAATTCACTTTATACTTTCGGCACTCAAGTTATTTGTGAAATGGAGATAATGATCCTGACCTCCTTTGAAAAATGTGTTGAGATCCACTGATGAAAAGCACAGTGTAAGTTAGATAAAAACCACAGTGTAGAAAGGTATGTTTGTGTGAGTTGGGAGAGTGTACAATATATGCACACACGCACAATTCTTTTTAAGCTGATGATTATAAGCAAGAGTTTAAAATAGATCTCCCTCCTCATGATTACATAGGCATCACTAATTATGGACTAAGCTACATTTAACCAGTAATTACAAGATATGTTAATCTAGTAAGAGGCAGGTTTTTGTTTTTTTAATTCAAGCAGCGATATATGAGGAGCTATCTGAAATAAACAACCAAAAGCACATCTGTTTTCCTCTGCATGTGTTATTTTAACCTTTTTAACACAGGACCCCCCTGCAAGATAAAAGACAAACTTGAGGCAAATGTTTTAACGCCCAGATGTTGGTTTTCTTTTTTCCCCCCACTTTTGTTTGTCTTGTCTCCTTCTTCATTTTGGTCTGGAGGAAATGTAGGGAGAAATGTAACAGGTCCAGATTTTGCTAAGATGATTCAGCTGACTTTAGCAGAGCTAAGCTGGATTTCCTGGTAAACTTGCTTATACCACTGTGATTTAAGGCAGCAGGTGGGCAGTGGGGTAAGTGCCACTTCCTGCCACGTACTTGTAATATACTGTTTTTCTGGCCCTGAATTTTACCATGATGTAAACAGCTGGAGCAAGCAGGAACCAAATGGGAGACACCATTTGAACTGCTCATCTTCCTTTACTGTCATTCTGCAAAGGAGCATTTTTAACAACTGAACTATAGCTGTGGATTTCGACTATTTCTAGAGGAAACAAAGGATGCAGATAGAAATTATTTTTAAAAATAACGTCTCAAATACTGCTTTCTTTTCCCCCAGGCATTCAAATACTATGCGCTTTTCTCCTGTTTTGTTTTTTTTAAAGGCCCAGAATTGAGTGTAAAAGACATCATTGGGAGGGAAAGAGTGAGCATTCAAGCAAAATCATCTGGAAATGAGAGATAATTATGCTTTGCAGAGCGCTTCCTGTAGGACTTGGAGAGATAATGAAAGCCTGTGGGAGAAAATTAGTCTTTTCGTTACCCCTCAACCATTGAGTTACAGTCTAATGGGCGTCCTGTCCGACAATTAGTGCGGTTTGAGAACAAATGTAGAGATGCTATAAGCAGGCAAGTAGAATACCTTTAGGGTCTCCCATACCCACATATATCACAGCCCTAGATCAGCAGATCTGACAAGGAAAGCATCTGTCAGAGGATGAGCACCTCAGCTTATATTAGCAACTGCTCCACATGGGAGGAGAGTGGGCTGAGAGAAATGAAGAACAGCTTTCCATCCTTCCTCGCCGTGGAAGTTCTTTCCTGCCCTCTGTGCACCTCCTCCAAGGGTTACACAGATATGCAGGTTAACATGGAGGACACCTGTTGCCCACCAGCATAACTTCTGCTGGCTTTAACACACCTATGACACTTCATGGTAATGAAGTAGAGCTATCTCCATTCCAGAAGCTGGAGTCTGGCCCATTTATATGGCCTGCAGGCCAGATCCAGCCTGCAGAGCCATGTTGTCTGACCCATGTGGCTCCCCGAGGGGATCCCTGTGGCCACTGCTGCCACACACTACTTGCGGCTGCCACTCAGCAGGATGAGTGTCTCTCATCCTGCCACTGTGTCCAGACCCGGCCTGGGAAGCCAAGTGAGTTTAGCACCCCTGCTTTAGATGCTTAAAACTAAAAGCAGTTTAAAAATTAAAATGTTGCATTTTTCTCAGCTTGGACAATGAAATTAGACAAATATGACTATAAATAGAAACAAACCAGATTCATCTCTATGTGTACTGGGATACGCTTGGGATAAAATGCTGCAAGAGGATACAGAATTTTTCTGAGAAAAGATGCTGTTTGGATGAAGGAAAAGATCCCAAATACATTTGTGTTAGTATTAGGCCACACAGTAGGTTGGGGAATGATCTGAAGCTCTCAGTCATTTTACCCCAGTACAACTTCACTAAGTTAAATGGTACTTCTTACACTGACTTCTCTACTAGCATCTGACGAAGTAGGTTGCTACCTATGAAAGCTCATGCCTTTCTGAACCAGTATGTTGCCACCCTACCCTGCCTTCTGCCTGATTTCAGATTAACACAACTAACCAACTCTGTAATTTGCACTAATAAATTAGATCAGTAGTTGGCCAAAACCACATTTGAGTTAAATTTAATGCAAATTTCCATTAAGACATTGTCTGTGCCTTTATGTGCTCAAAGCTTGCTTGCAACTGCCTTATGCCCCTTAATGTAATGTAGCATCACCCCAGAATGGTGACTTCTTACCTTTGGGCCATTGGCTGGAGTGAGTTGATGAGAGATTAGACACTACAAGTGAAATTTTGTCTCCAGTGAGCTCAAGGGGAGCCTTGCCATTGACTTTTGTGGATTCAGAATCTTGCTCTTCATCGTCCCAGTCTATCCTGGTATATATAACAAGTTAATTGCTATAAGGCTTGTCTCCAGCTTGCCCTTCTACATGGCAGGGCTGTCCAACTGGTGGCCCATGGGCCACATGCCCCTGAGGAGTTCACATGTGGTCCCTGGGGCTCCCCCTGGCTGCTACAGCCCCCAATGTTTTGGCAGCTTAGGTGGTCTGGATTCTTATTCCTGCCTCTAGGGTTCGGGTCGGGGAGGGCAGGGCCAGACAGGGGGAGGGTGCTGCACATGCGACAGGGAAATCTAGGCTGCACAAGTCACAAGAGTGGAGCCATGTGTGCACAGCCAAGAGTGAGACTATGCTGTGCATGTGGCAGGGGCAGTTCATCTGTTCAGGCTGCGTGCAAAGGGGTGGGGAGGGACCCCCAGGGGTCTGCGGTTTGCACAGCATGCTGTCTCCTGAGTTGGACAGCCCTGCTCTATGGCAATAAACACTGTCCATTTTGAAATCTTTGCTTCAGACTTTGAATGTGCTTTCTTTTTTTTTGGCTGTCTTCATTTTACGCCCTGGCAAGAACAGGACAAGTTGGAAAGTAAAGAGAAAAGCATGACTAGAAAATAGAAGGGAATTGTTTCGGTCTCTGTGCCACTTAGAGCTGGGGGTCAAGAAGAAATGTCATATGTTTCAAACCCTCTTTTAAGCAGGCACTGAACCCAGGAATTAAACAGTGGCAGAGTTCACTGATGCATACCACCAACTCCTCTAACGAGTACCTCCAGTGTCTACTAGTCTGCTCACAGAAGTCAATAAAGGTGGAGGGTTTCCATGCTTCCTGTATTTAACTTCATGTTTCCAGTACTCCTAGACATCTGTAACATTTCTCCAAGTCCAGTATTTGCACTGCAACTAATAGGCTGTGTTCTTTCCTCTCCTTTTTTTAAACAGTAACTGGCATACATAGCTCTGCTTTGTTTCTGAGCACAATGGTTCAGAGATAAATCTAGTCTCCAGGAGAGGACTTCACTGGAGAAATGTACCTTTTTTTCTTCCTTTTTCTATGTGACAATAAATGGGGCAAAACAGGGATGCCTATTACAGTATATTCAATACTGCTTTGGCAGCCAGGATGGACAAGATGACTTAATGGGTTTTTTCCCTCTCTTTCATTCCTCTGATTATAACTGTTGAATTGGAAAGCTGATAATGATTTAGTGAAGATGCACTTCTTCTAAAGAATTACAGTCACTTTGATCTCTTCATAGACTTCTACCTTTGTCCATTCTGTCCTTCTCTTTTCCTTTTGAAAGCCATTAATAACTATTTTTCTTTTTATCTTACTCTCATGAATTCACTTTTTTTTTAACTTGGACTACAAGCTCTGAGAGTCAGGAACCATTTTTTTTTTTTGCTTTGTCTTTATTGGTGCCCAGCACAAAAGGGCTCCAAGCATGTAGCAACATCCAAAACACAATGCAAATAAATAACACACCAATATTCAACATCTCCATTACAGGAAGTCTTCTTCCTTCCTATAACATGTCCCCTCATGCTGTTCCCATACCAGCTCATGTATGCTTTCCATGGTTCAGTTGGTAAAGTAAAGGGATAGATATTTATTTTTTAAAACCTGTATTTATTAATGAATCCAACTTATCAAATAACAGATTTAACATTTAAAGATACATCCAGTCACCAGAAATGTACATAAAGACATTTATTTATCTTCCATCAGCACTGCGGCCTTAACCCAAATCAAAGTCCACAGGAGTCTTAATAGGCTCTTTTCTTCTCTTCCTTTCAGTCTCTGGCAGCTCCTTTATTATGTTTCCGTCCATGATAAGCTTTTGTATTTCTTCATCTCTATATAATAATTCATCCCTTCTTTTCCCCCTAGAACTCTGCATATTTGCATAATACAAATCTCACTATCTTCTACTCATCTCTGCTTTTAAATTCTAAACTTATTCCAAATTTTGTTCTTAAGCGTTAGCTCACAGAACTAAAATCCACAAACTAAAATCCACAAACAAGGGAACCCTGGCAGACCTATCATATCCAACCATGGAACCCTAACTGAGGAAATATCAGGTTTCATTGTATCCATATGAAAACCGCTTGTCACCCAAAGAGTAAGTTTTGTCCAAGACACAACAGACTTTCTCCAGAAACTTAAAAACAAAGACCACCTTCCCAGCAACAGCCTCCTAGCCACCATGGATGTTACCAACATCCCACACCAGGATGGCATCCAAGCCTGCCTTACATACCTACAAGAGCAAGATGACAACTCACAGTACAGACCCAAAGATATTACTGACCTTATACACGTCATCCTCACACACAACAATTTCTCTTTTAATAACCAACACTTCCTCCAGACCATGGGCACAGCTATGGCCACTAAAATGGCCCCACAGTATGCCAACCTTTTTATGAGCCACCTGGAAGAAGAATTCCTCAAGGACTGCACCACCAAACCCTTGCTATACTTAAGATATATCAATGACATCTTCATGATAGGACTGAAAACCTACAATCTCTGATTAAGTTCCATCAGAGATTCAACAATCACCATCCCTCCATCCAACTACCTCTTGAATACTCCAGCACCAACATCTCCTTTTTAGACATGATGATCAGTATCTAGAATGGTAAAATATAGACTACGTTATACAAGAAACCCACAGACCAACACACACATCTGCGCAGAACCAGCAATCACTCTAAACACACCAAGAAAGCTGTGATATACAGCCAAGCCCTAAGAATTTGCACTGAGAAGAACACCTGGGATTGCTACCTCACTTGCAACGGAGGGTCGCCTTTGTATGTTTCCCTTCTGGACATGGATATAGCAGAGGCCCCTTCTTTCTTGTGCCCCCACACCCATTTTGTGCATTTCTTTTCCTTCTGGGTATTGGCAGAGACCTAGCACACTCGTTGCATGGGTGTGGCAGGGCTCTGGGCTGGCCAGAAGTCTGGGGTGGCTTTCTGTGGGGGAGGCCTGGAAACTACATCTGCATATCAATTGGGCTCGGAGTCATTGGGGAGAATGGGGGAACTGAGATGTCCACTGCAGGGACTGTGGATGTGTCCTGTGCTGGCATGGGCCACTTGCTGTCCCCAGTGGCCTTCGATCCTCACTGCCTCACAGTGCATTTTTGTATATTTCTTACAGTGCATTTTCGTATTTCCTCTGTCTCGTCTTTACCATGGCATTTTATGTTTTATATTTTATACTTTTGGACTCTTGGGGAATGTACTCTCTGTGGAATGTAGTTGCACCCTGGACCATTGTTAAAACTGCATTGAAACTGTAATTGTAAAGTGATAAAATCTGTTGAGTGGATGCGAGTGAATGATGACCATCAGTAGACAGTGGCCTAGCCAAGGGAACTCCATTTTAAGCTGGTCAGGCTAGGGGGCTGATTCTTGGAACGGAGCACTCACCCTGTGGACTATTCCTGTAACCCATAACAATACAGCCATTAAGTCAATAAGTCAAGGGTGGACTCCTGAAACTTCAGGTACCAGCAGGCAGAGACCTTTCTGAGCTTCAGAGAGCTTCAAATCAATTCGGACCTTTTTATTGGTCTCCTGATTCAATTCTGATTCAGAGTTTTGGCTACCGACTCAAGCCGAATCTCCTGTGTCAAGCTTCACACAGCCCTAATACATACCAGTCTCTGGCTTCTTTATTATTCATTCCATCCAAGAAGAGCACACACCAGCTGCAGATGCTTCGTCAGCCTGACAAAGGGTTTTCAACCCGAAAACTTGCTAAGAAGAGAGGTTAAAGGGCCTGAACCTATTCAGCCTCCTCAAGAGAAGGCTGAGAGGGGATCTGGTGGCCATTTACAAACTCACCAGGGGGGGACCAGTGGGAATTGGGGGAGGCTCTGTTCACCCGGGCACCACCCAGAGTTACTAGGAATAACGGCCATAAATTGTTAGAGAGCAGGTTCAGGCTGGACATCAGGAGACATTACTTTACAGTTAGGGCTGCCAGGCTCTGCAATGGGCTCCCAAGTGAGGTGGTACTCTCTCCTACCTTGGGGATCTTCAAAAGGAGGCTGGACAGATATTTGGCTGAGGTGATATGACCCTGGCACCCATTCCTGCCCAGGGCAGGGGATTGGATCTGATGATCTGTTTAGGTCCCTTTCAACCCTAAGCACTATGATACTATGAAGAAAATATTTTCCAGCTATTTAAGTTGGTCTAATAAAAGATATCAGATTCACCCAAAGAACCTTGTCTGCCAGCTCACAAAACTTGCACTTTCCTTCAATATTCAAGTAAGTTTCTCAAATTTTCTGATTTGGAGGCAGGAGATGATTCTTTTTTAGCAACTTTCAAAAATGGGATGGATATTATAGAGGCAGGCAGAAGCCCTAGATAGTTAATATTCCATTGAATAATACTTAGCACTCTCATCTCCAGATCACTTTATAAACACACATTTATCCTAGCAATCCCCCAGTGAGGAAGGTGGTAAGTATTTTAACTTTCTATTTACAAATGGTAAAACTGGGGGTGCTGACACAAGTGACATTTTGTCACGTGATTAGCTCCCTGAAGCACTTCTGAAAAGTGCCCAATTGTGTGACATAACATAAGGGTTCAGATGAAGGTGCCCTAAAGCAGAGCGCCTTCATTAACTTGTGTCAGTGTGTGGTGAGAGCAAGGCTGGGCTGATGCAAGCCCAGCCCTGCCCCACCCCCAGTACTGTCTTCAGAATGGGAGGGAGAGAAAGCAGGGGAGGTATGTCCATCTGGGGTTTGCCCAGCTTGCACTGGAGGGTGGGGTGGGTGGGTTGGAGCCACTGCACCTCATAGGGGCAAGCCCCAGATCAAGCTCTCTCCCCTCCCTTCTGCCCCTCCTATTCTGAAGACAGCACCAGAGCTGAGAGCGGGGTGGGGCAGCGCTAGGGAAGACAGGCTGCAGACACACAGACACCCCAAACTGGAGCTTGATCCTCCAGACCCAACAGCAAATGTCTGTTGGGTCAGAGGAATCGCTATAACTCATGGCACTTCCTGCAAAGCACCATGAGTTCCAGTGGGGAGCTGCACATCTGTCAGCACCCTGAAACAAAGCTTATTGGATTAATTTAGAGCTTCTGAGAAAGTTAATGCTGTGGCTTCAGTTCATGCACAAGTTTGTAGACCTGTGCATGACCACTGTACTCTGCAACTTTCCCTCTGAGAACTGGAGGGAGCTGCAGCAGTTCAAAAATGCCATTTTCTAAAGGATGACTTTCTTAGCTTGCTGGCTGGAATGTGTGGATTGGACTAGTTCCACTGCTGTGTGCCTTCTAATAGGAGAACCTTGCTTCACAGCTCTTAATGTGCTGAAGTTTATTACTGCTCAAGGTGCACTGAACAGGGCTTCTTATCATCTTGTTTGAAGTCCAGGCAGTTAGACCAACTCTCATGCACTCTGCAGTCTGGTTCAGATAAAGAAAAAACTGGACCAGTGAGGGAAGTTTGTTTTCAGGGTCCAAATCTTGGAGTTACTGAAATCTGTGGCAAAACTACCATTGGCTTCAAAATATTAGGTTTGGGTGATTTATGAATAACTTAAAACTTGACTCAACTCCACTTCCAATCTGAAATGTTTCCTTCCATCGATGGTTGATACTTTCATCTCTTGATTTTAAAACCTTTTTTCCTTTCTTCAGTGACTATTTGCAAAAGCTATTAATCTCTGGTGTGGAAACCTGTCCAATACTTCCGGAAAAAAAATACTGCTACCTACTAAATTCCCCTTATCTATTGTAGCAGTAGTATCTTCAAAGAATTCCAGAAGGCTAGTTAAGCATGACATGACATTCCTGTGCCTGAGTCTATGCTAGCTACCTTTTAATCAAACAGGGGTCTGCCATGTGTTCTCCCACCGTGTCCCTTAAAATAACTCCTCAGAATTTCTTTGGATCAGACAGCAGCCTCACTGGCCTACAACTTTTTCTGGGCTTCCTCTTTAGTCTGATTTTTAAACCTCTGGATCATCTCTGCTCCTTTCCAGTTTCTGTGAAGCATTTCCAGTTTTGGGGGGGACTTAGCAAATGCTTGTTATTGGTTCACCCACTCCTTTGCACCTTGGATGTATGATTTATAGACATGGATCTCTGTCTGATTCTAAGCATACTGGTATCTGGGCAATAGCTACCTATTACCTTACCTTGCATTCCAGGAAAAAAAGCACAGCCCACGTACAAGATCAATCTTGCTCCTTATGCAGCCTTTAACACTGCACATCCCTTATTCCCTGACATGAACTATCCATTCTCTTAATGATCTGCTGAAATATTTAAAAAGAGTTTGCATTTACCTACTAGAGTTTATCTTTGGAGCTTAGAGAACTGAAAGGCAACTTAACCAGATTCCCCTGGCTTCCTCTGTTGCGTATGAATCTCTCAGTGGCACAGCATATCTCACCATTCCTATTCCCAACAGGAAGAGTACCTCAAGGACAGGCCCTGGGGACTGTAACTTTTTTGCTCAATCCCTGTCTTCTGGAATGAACCATGGGGACTGTAAGCAATGAGGTGTTACAACTCAAAAGCTGCTCCGTCATCCAATTCTAGAGCCCAGATTAGTTTCTATCTGCTTAGGATCTGGCTAAGTTTAGCTATTGCTCTGTTTTAGACTATATACCAGGGTTTGGGGGAAAGTATTAACAGAGAATTGACTCCATTCACAATTAGTAAAGTTGGGTGCATACAAAACGTTAGCTAATGAGTCAAAATACTGGTAAATAATAAGTATTTTCCCATATTTAAATTAACCACACACATTTCTGACACGTGTTTATATTCTTTTGGTTTGGATTCTCAGGCCAGGAAATACTAACCTTGACACACGCATTTCATTTTAAGAGTAATCTACAAGGTTGTTGATGATAAAATGCTTAGAAAGTTATGGAAGGTTGGGTGTGTATCAGATTCATGTATAATGCATTATGTTAATGGCAATTTTTGCATGAATTTTTGCTGGGAAAAGTTGCACAGTCAATAATAATATTCAGCATTATATTAAGTGCATAAATTCATACATGAATTGTATGTACTTAATACAATTCAGTAAGTACATTAATTAGAGAGATGTAGTTACCCATGTAGCTCTGAAGTCAGGCAGAAGGCAAGATAAAGATGCACCTTATAGACCAACTCAGTCAGAGATGGATAAGCCTCCATGAGCCTGAGCTCACTTCATCAAATTTACATTAATTTGTGTAGACAGAAGAAATGAACAAACAGAGCTGCTAGCCAATATTATAGAGGGACTGACTGGTATTTAGAGGACCTACTGTCTCTGCTTCAGTGAACACAATCTTGCTGCCATTGGAAGTAGGGGAAGTTTAGCTGTGGACTTCATAGATTCATAGATTCATAGATGTTAGGGTCGGAAGGGACCTCAATAGATCATCGAGTCCGACCCCCTGCATAAGCAGGAAAGAGAGCTGGGTCTAGATGATCCCAGCTAGATGCATATCCAACCTCCTCTTGAAGACCCCCAGGGGGTCAGCAAGAGCAGATCAGGAACAACTGGTATTTCAACATGAAAAGTAAGGAGCCTGGGTACTGTTATTGTTCAGCATCCTAATAAAATATATTGACAACAAGATTTGGTTTTACAAAGATCTGTGCAACTGTATGAAGATACCATAGTTGACACCATGAATAGTACCTTCCTGGTTAAGAATATGCTGAAATTTGTCCTTAAAGCAAGGATTTGACCTTCCTCTTTTCTCTGCTTTGAATTGTCTTAAAGTGTATCCTCTGGGAGATTTCAGCACTTAGGCTTTGAGCACTGACTGCAAATAATTTACTAATTACTTTCAAAATTACTTAAAATGGGACTCCTCTGAAATTAGCCAACCAAGGGCTTGCTATTATTCCCATAAACTTTACATTGAGTTTTAACTGGGTGAAAACTGGGTCCTGACTACATTTCAATAAATTTGGTTGTGATTGAACACAATTAGCAATTACTGTTGTATCCACTGGATTAATATGTTGCAATTGCATTGGTCGAATTAAGTTATTCATATGCTGGGTCAACAGATTTCACAGGCTGGTTAGAATCATTGGGACTCTCAAGATGGTACTGGGGACACAGTAAGGAGATATTGCAGAAGTAGGTTTTTTGATAGGAACTTGCTGGGTACAGAACAGCTCAAGGGAGGAAGTGCTTAAGAGCCAACTCAGGAAATGCACTAGGCTAGGGCAAGGGGATGGCACTTCCATTTCTTCTCAGCCCAGTCAAGTCCCACTTGAGGAACCTGTTGAGATTCTTTGGATCCTTAAGATTTGAGGATGTCAGTCCTTCTCCACTGCCTTCTCTCCTAAGCCAGTAGCCAAGAAGAGAATGAGATAAAAACTTCTATAATCACTTAACATCGTCTGAGGATGCTCCTGCAAAGAGGAATCTCTTTAAGGGCCATTTTTGCCACTAGAGCAGAGCAAAGTGCTCCTAATGATTCAGTGAATCAGGTCCATAAATGTCTGTAGAATTACACCTCGCTTGCACTGTGGAGGCTGCCTCCTTCTGCTTATGTAATTAAATGCTACTGTGTGGCTGCTTTTTTCCTGCAGTCAAACATGAGCAATAGCTTTGAGAGCTGTCCTGCAATAACTCAATGAATCCATTTTTACTGCTTCTCTTCCATATGACTTAAGTAACTTGTTGCTAAGGAATAATAATTTTCTGAAAGGTTTTTAGTGGGTTAGCCTTTCCTGTACCCACAATTAACACCACTTCAAGATTTTTTTTTAAATGAAAGTTTCCAGAAGGATTTCTCCACAATCTGTTGTCTGTTTCTATAGAACCCATGCGCCATTAAACACCTAATAAGCCTCAGACACAAAAATGTTTTCTCCTCTTAAGAACCTTTATAGAACTCTGCAATGCTACAGTAAAAGAAGTCTGGGTTTTGGGTTGTTTTTTTACAAAATATTATTAACTCTTAGCTCCTCATTTCCAGCTACAAAAAAGACTGTTTATATAAAAATAAATATATTTTTTCCGAGGTTGGTGAATGATTTTTAGTGATTCCATAAGCCAGCTCCTTTCCTAAGAAATACACAAATTCCTCCAAACATTATAGACATTTCCCCAGAACCTGTAGATGATCGCTGTTTTATTTCTCACTCTGAACACTGCATGTCACAAGGGCTTGGTTTACTTTACAAAATCATTTTTAACAAATGTGTTTTCTGTATGTGCTTTGGAATGCAAGGAAGTTTCAAGGCACTGAACTGGAGTGTCAGAGTTATGGGTTCAAGTCCCTGCTCCGACTTCTAGTGTATGTGGCTATTTGGTGTCCCAAGCACTCCTAGGAAGAGTTTACCTCAAACACTCACACTCATTCCTCAGGCAGAAATGAGGTAGTGAAACTGCTCCTGGGGAGCTTCCTTATCACCTATCTTAGGGTGCAGACAGAAGTGCAGCTCCCCACTGTAACTGAGAGCACTTTGCAGGAAGCATTCTGAGTTACAACATTACCCCAGGCCAAACAGAAGTTCACTGTTGGTTCCCCTAGCAGTGGCCCCTCCTGTCTCCCAGCCTGTCTCTGTTTCAGAAGCTAGGGGAAGGAAGGAAGGAGAGGGAGCTCATTCTAGAGGTTCCCCAACCCCTGGCGGGGGAGGGGGGCTCCAGTACACCCACCCTACCTTCTAGCGGGGGCTGAAAAACCACCAGACTGAACTCCCTCTAATCCCTTTCCCCCTTCCCATTCTGAAAACAGTGACAGGCTGGGAGGCAATGCAGACATAAGTTATAGAAGACACTATGTTTTGATATGTCTTCATCTGTCCCCTCATGCAATGAGGGTTCAGAATTTTAATCATCCATTCTTTAAATGTTTACAGCTGTGCGCTTGCGTTTGGTCACAGCTATAGACTGCTTTCTGTGGCCAGATCAGGCAAAAATTGCTTCTTCTGTCTGTACCCTCAATCTCTGTCCCTGGTATACTTGAGCATGCTGGCATGCTGGCATGCTCAAGAGCAGCACTCTGTGAGTGATAGAGAGATGTGGTACAAACATACTGCTTATATAACATGGGCTTCTGGCTTGCCTAACATGGACTAGGATGAAAATATAAAGAACCATAGCTGTTCCTAGGTGAACACTTTTATTTTGGAATAAGAGCCCAATTTACTTTAAAAATAAATAAAACTAAACAAGAATGTTGCTCTTTTTCTCCAGAATTTTCATGTCCACAGATAGAGTTAAACAGGAACAACTCCATCTGAGAACAAACCCTTAGTCTCTGAGTGTTAATTCTCTAATCTGTTTAAAAAAGAGGGAAAATAATAATAGTACATCCTTTTTCCCACCCTTAGATGATTTGTCTCTCTCATTTCTTTGGACAAGGATTGGGTTTTACACTATGGACTTCTAAGTGCTACAGGAATATGAGTTGTAGATAAAAGAGCTGGATGACATTTTTCAAGTGAATATTTCTTCTGTGAGTACTTACTCCATCATGTGACAGACACTTTGTCCTTTTCAATCTTAGTTCTGTTTTTGTTATTTTGTTCAGATGAAATCACCTTTTTTTCTAACTCATAAGAATGTAAGAAGTACCACACTGGGTTAGGTTTGTCTAGCTCAGTATCCTATCTCCAACAGTGGCAGTAGCAGATGCTCTAAAGCTAGGGTGTCATATCCCTTGGCCTTCTGGGCTGGATCTGGACTGCAGGACTCTTTGCAGACCAAATTCAGACCCATCTCCAGGCCTCCAGCAGGAGAGTGAGCAGCAGCACTGCTAACTGCAATAGGGATTAATGTGCCCATTGCTTGCCTCTCTGCTGCTGATATATGTCCCCAATAGTACTCTGTATGCTAGAATTTAGCAGTGAGCCCTGCATCTGCTTGCCCTGCTCCCAGGTTCCCAGTCTCTCTAGGAGCCCTGTGGATGGGATAATACAGCTCCACAAGGTGTATCTTGGACACCCCTTATTCTAGGGCTAGGGACAGACATTCAAAAAGCCTGAGCCTGAATTGATTCAATCTTTACAGGTTAGTCTAAACTGCCTAGGCTGAACCAGTTTGTAACTGGACAGACATTCTCTCTGGACTGAGGAAATGCAGGTACATGCCTGCAGTGGCTCAGGCTAGAAGCTGGGGGGTACTAGAGCAGCCATCCCTTTCCTTGCACACTGCTGGCGGAGGGAGTGGGGGTGGCTAAACCGTGATTAGGAAGGTCTGTCTGCACTATCCCAGGCTTTTCGCTGCTCCAGGGGCGGGAGTGTTGCCAGACCCCAGCCCCCTGCTAGCACTCTGAGGTAAGGGTGTGTGTGCAGTACGGGCATCTGTTGATGATACTGAGCTTTTCAATCTCCCTCCCTGCTTTTTTATATTGTCTGCAGCAAATTGACAGGCAAGGAAGCCAACGGGGAGCTGTTGACAATGTTTATTACCCCATTAGCAAAACAACAACCTATCTCCATTAGTTCAAACTCTTCTGAAACAGCTTACCAACTGACCTGTTGATTAGCTCCAAAAAGCTCTAAGTGAATATTGTTCTGTCTGCCTGTCCCAGTGAAATTGGAGACACACACACACACACACACACACACACACACACACACACACACAGAGTGACCTCTCAGCATTAGCTAGCATACCACATGCCTAGAGTCCATGGTGCTGGGGTCCGTGCTGTGGGAGATGGGAGGGAGGCAGTGGGGGATTCCTGCTTAAGCAGCAAGCAGTGAGTGGGAGGTAGAGCAGGAGGAAGGCAGGCAGACCCTGCTGTGTCTGCAGTCTCTGCTGGAGGTCCAGCCAGGGGGCAAAGGGGAGGGGCCAGTTCTACTGTGGATCAGAGAGCCCCGCCCAGCCCAGAGAGCGTGCTAGGATGCTGGGGGAGTCTGGTTTATCTTAAACCAGCAAGGGATCTGGGACAGACATTGCATAAACTGGTTTGACCCAAATCAGTTAAGTCTGATACTACATTTAACAGGGTTATCTCAAACCAGTTTCAGCCATTTTCAAACTGCTTTATATGCACTGAACATCTGTTGTTACAGGTTTAAACCAGTTTCTGATCGCTTAAACCGATTTATGTGTAATGTCTGTCCCTAGCCTGGAGGGAGAGTATATGAACAGGGCATGTCTAGAATGATCCATCTCCTGTTATACCATCCTTTGCATCCATCCTTATTACTTTAGGGAGGCCAGATGATAAATCCCTGACTGTTTTATGTAATAGCTATTAATGGTCAAGTCTTCCAGAAGATATATTGGTACCAAAGCGCTATGTTTTTGAGGGCAAGTCCCAGGGTCGAATTCCTGGGAGCTACTGCTTGGCAGTTATGATAAGGGTGTTCTTTTACATACTGTGTATGACCTGTTCATTGACAAAACCCAAAAAGATGCACTGTTATTCCATTATAACGGCAGATTGTATTTTTAGGCTTGTGTAAGTTCACCTGTTACACAGTATATGCTGGTTCAAGAATACAGAGCCTTTTCAAAATAATACAAGGGGAATTGACTCAAATACAAATTAGCATAGTTTAACAGTGCAGCCCCTTGATGTTTCCCTTTTCCTAAAACATTTAAAAGACTGAGTGAAAAGGTCTCTCCCTCTCCAGCTATTGCTTTTCTTCCCTAAAACATATTTCTCTTTATTCATAACCTCTGATGGTTTTACTAAACTCAATGGCTGCTAAAACCTCTCCTTCTACAGTAGCCAGTTTGTGAGTCTTAGCAAGGTCACCAGTTTAGTAGCTATACTGCGCATTGTAAATTGTTTTGAGTATATTCTTTGTGCACACGTGTGATTCCCATTAATGTTAATGGGAATTGCATATGCCTGCCAGAAGGAGAATGTGCATCTTTGTCTATTTAAGGGTGGATAGATCTAATGTTAGGGTCAAATTTTGTCCTTGGATTCATGCCTAGTAAGCTGCCGGAATCCAAGAACACCTTAAGGCAGCTCAGAGTTGGATAGCCAGCAGGCTGATGAGGTTTCTGTCAGCAG
>NW_005842938.1:362949-405942 GCF_000455745.1 Alligator sinensis
TTCAAGATGACCCAGCCCTGGTCCACTTGAAGTAAGCAGTATTTTACTGTTAACTTAAGCAGTGGCAGAATCTGTCCAAACAGAGCAGTCATTCTGAAAGCTCTGTAGCAATGAGAGCTCTGTAGCAAATCTGGTGGTGTCCTAGCTGCTTCAGCCCATGCAACTGTGGGTGTTTGGAGCAGGAACAGAACCTGGAAATAATGCAGTGGTGTCAGAGCGATGAGTGCATTGGGAAGGGAGAAATACAAAGGTTCACCTTCATCCCTGTAAGTGTTAATTTCGTTCTGATAAAACTGTTCCTCATAGCCTCTGAGTTATACAATTTTTTTGGTAGAACAAAGAAAGAAAAGCAAAACTCTTTTGCTAACGTAACTAGGAAAAACAAAAGAAAAAAGAAAAGGAAAGGAACCCAGAGGTCTAGTTAAGAAACCTCTTTCCTGGCTGTGCTGTAAAGAGATATCTAGTGACAGGGAACAAACATACATCTCATCACCTCCTCAGTCTCGGAAGATGACAGGAAAGCGTGGGCCATTTTGCCTTGCAGAGGAGGTGAGTTAAGCTCTTAAAATGAAACGAAGGCAATGTGTAAACTCCTGATAGGAAATCCTGAATGCAATACAGAAACTTTCCGCTGCAGACCCATAGCATTGTTTTAATCTTATCGTATGGAATGGACTTATCCAAACAGCTGCCTCCTACCTACTTGTCTTTGTGGAGGTGTTGGGAAATAGCAGTAGGTAACAATGATTCACAGACCACACACCGTCTTCTACAGATGAAGGAATCTAAGTTTGCTAGGGGGGAAAAAACCTCCCATTTAAACTGTGAGACTGACCTCTGGCCTACTCCCCTGGTTGACTTCAGTGTTAGCAGGACTAGGCATTACTCATTAGGGAGACTCTATGCAAATAAACAACAAATACCCAACTGCTGGTTGCATATTCCAATTATTTGGCTTTCCAGGAACAATGAACATAAGACTAGATGAGCATGTTCATTTTGAGGTGGAACTGAGATTCAGTCTGGGGTATGGCTTAATGAAGCAGCTCATCTTAATAATGGAAAGCACGTTTCTGGTCCTTTACACGTACATAATAATAAAAAAAACCCACCTCCATGTAAAATAGCAGATTTGGAAAACCTGGCTGGACTAGAAAATACCGCAAATGCCACTGCAACTAACATCTAACAGCACATTGGACACATCTCACTGTTGGGGATGAAAGAACCTTCATTGAGTTACCTGGTGCACTCCCTGTTTGGCACCAATATTGGTTTCTCACATGAAAAGCCTGGAAGAAGCCAAAATTCATGCTAAGAAGCCTTGTAATCATGCAATAGAGGTCAAAATGTAGTCCACTGGGAATACTCTTGTGAGGAGATTTTTCAAGATTGAGCAACATGCTACTAACAAACCCTAGTGAAACAATGGGATCAAATTGTACTGTTTCACAGGTGCAGTCCCAATGGACTTCACAGGAGTATCCATGTATCTGAGAACAAAACTTGACCTATAGCATTTACTTATTGCACAGCTGAATGTCCCTAAGAGATTTTCAATTAATAATCTACTACACTGCTCCAGTCTCACTCTGCTCAGGCCAGCCTTCCCCATTCTGTATTTGTGTATCTGCTTACAAACTTTACAGCCTTCCTATTACATTTTTAGTCCATTTCCCTAAATTATCACAATTTAATTGTCGGTATAGTGAACTTTGGGGCCTTTTGCATTTTTTTCATACAGCTCAGTCATTTTTATTTAAACAGTGGCTGTTGCACAAGACAACTAGAACTGTGTATCATGCTGCTTAAATAGACTAGTTACTTGCTTCCTACGCTGAACAGCCAATTCCCATCAAATTCAGTGTTATTTATTTTAGGGCTGATCCAATTCCAAAGAAAAAATTCCTGAGTTTAGTCAGGACACTAGACTGAATTGTCATAGTACTTTTTTGAATGTATACTTTTGCTATATATATATTACAAAGTAGAACAGGTGTTTTAAAAAACTATTTTAAATGTGAAGACTCAATAAAGGGCAAATATCAAGTGTTTCCAAAAGTATTTTATGCTTGAGGCCTCAGCTCCTGGAATCTGGTAATTGTGTAAGAACCTCATCTTTTATTTTAAATAGAGTAATTTTCTGTCCCACATCAGGGCAAAGAAAACCTTCAGAATGTGAATCTTAAAAGGCACAAAAACAACAGGGCAAATGAAAGGAGCCCAATCTTTATTACCTTTTAAAAATTTTGTGAGTTGCAATCCAATCTCATGAGTATGGCAGGTCTGACTCTTGATCTTATTTTTTTTTAATGCTTGGGATTGACAAGATTGTGAAAAAATGTGCACCACTTTAATCCCATGAAGACCTTGGACTTCATGGGAGTTAACTGGGAAGTGAGTTTGGCTCTTTTGGTCTCCAAATTGCAAGCATCACAAGACCAAACTTTTTGAAAGGCCTTTAAATTCCCCATCAGAGTAAATCTATTTTGAATTTTAGAGCTAGTTGAAAAATGAAGGCACATTCTTCTGCTTTAAAAAAAAAATGATTGCAAATGTTTTTGAGATTTTAATGTTTGAAGAATTTTCACCAATCTATAAACTGATTTAAAAAATGGTCCATGGGAATGTTCAATCCAGTATATAGAATTTAATAGAGATGAGATTAATAGGATATTCTAGAAAGTGAAAAGTGTTCTAATGAAATTGTTGTAAAATCTTATAAAATTTAATGGAAGATGAGTTTTCTACATGTTTTAAAGTAACCTAGAGTCATCTATAGCACAGAAGTAATTTACATTTTAAAGATAGTATAAAACCCATTAACAGTTATCTAATAAGTTATCTACATTGTCTACTAAATCCAGTAGAACTATTTCATGATGTCATACTTGTTCTATTAAATAACCAGATTGCTTGTAGTATTTTCCCCCAGGAAACCTAGTATTTTCCTGTTCTCTGCTTTCTTAAAGTTCTATGAAAGGAGTACTGTGAAACTCAAATCCTTGTGAAACCTACCTAGTTTCAAATTTCATTATAAACTCAAAACTTGTGAACCCAGGTTCATCAAAAGGTTCAATAGGGTTCATGAACCTTTCTAGCCAAACGGGATTGATTTATGGTTTCATGTCAAAAGTATACAAATCACACAGTGTCATGTGGGTTCAGCATGCAGCACCACTTGGTGAGCGCAAAGCAATGCAAATCAAAACCAAGAATCCCCCTGTGAAGTGAAGATGTGGAAAAGGTTTGCCCAGTTTCTTCTATTCTCCTAATAGAAGAATTGATCCTTTAAAAAGCTTTCAGACATCTGCTAAGTCACTGCTATCAGTATGATTATCTGACACAGCATAAAATAGTCCAAGGGGTATAAAATAGGTGTCTAATGGTAAGCTTCTTAGTCCTTATTTGGGTACTTACACAGTTCTGACTGACTCCTGCAAGTGATGGAAACATCCAGCAGTTTCTTTTCCATTCAGTCCTGTTATTTAGATAGACAAGTATACACTTAGGAGGCCAATTAGATAGCCAAGTACAGACTTAGGACTGGAGGCCAATTTTAGCTAACCGGTTCTGAAAAACTTGGCCAGAAGTTTTTAATTATTACTTATTCTCATTGGGTGGGAAGGCAAGGGAGGGCCCAAGTAAGAAGGCAGGCATAGGCAGAAGCTGAGCAGACAGTAGTGAGGGTGGATCTGTGGCCTCAGGCACCTGTGTACCAGGTAAGCGGAAACAGAACAAACCTGGTGCACACTGCAGTTTTGCCAGTGGCACTTTCTCTACAGACACTGCAGGTCTGAAATACTTCCTTGCCTTCTATCATGGTCTGTGACTTGAACATCTCTACAAGACTCCTCCATTTGTTAGTATAGTTGTGTCGATTTAATACAACTGTTGTGCAATCTTCAGGTTTTTGGCTGTGTCTGCCTTTGCTTTGAACATCAGCTTTGATTCCAGCACCAACAGTGGAACAACCACACCAGCCACCCTAGAGTAAAATATTTTTAGGGAATGTACTTCTAGTCTTCATATACAGAGAAGAATTTAGGCAGTCAATTGCTGTCCCTTGGACCAGGCTCAGCTGGAAACATCTCTGTCTTCTGGCATGTAAGACGAAGATAAATTATGCCCCAAATTCCAATCTAGCTTTTGAAATGTATGTTTCAGATATTTCACTGATAATGGATTACATGAACCAAATGGGAAGATACAGAGTTAGATAGAAGGCCATTATTAAATGTCAAGTCAATCTTTACAGGGTCTGATGGTGTTCAAATACCGCAGCATTGAGAAGATACAAATACCTAAGCAAATAGGTAGGTAAAGATAGACAAGATTCGACTGATAGAATAGTGGGCAAGGCATGTCTACACATGCAATTAATGCACCTGAATTTACTGCACAGTAAATTCAAACTCATTAAACTTTGCCCAGGAATGCATCTGCATGTGTGCCCATGTCAGGTGCAGATTTGCACCCAATGGGAGCAGCCTAGTCCAGGGCTGCTTCTGTCCTGCTCTGCCCCACCCACCCTCCCGCCCCACCCGCAGCAGCAGTCAGGGGGATATCCAGCCTCCCTCAGGTGCCAGCCCTGGGCTAGCACAGAGCTCTGGGGACAGCTCCGAGTTGTAGGGGGCTGGCCCAGGATGGCAGGGGGCACAAGGGTCAGGCCTGGGTTCTGGGGGAAGTGGGGGGGAGAGAGCTGTCCCTGGTTCTGGTGGCAGCTCCCAGCCATACAGAGCTTGGGCTCCCTTGAGCTTCCTTGGGCTGCATTCTCCCAGCAGTTTGCTCCCAGCCAGCGTCTACACATGCAGTATAGCTCATTAGTTTAATGTGCTATGTTCTATACTTGTATCTATTGGTACTAGCAAACGATTTATTAAACTAACACAGTAATTGCCACATATATGTACATGGTGATGCTTTATTGGACATTAGGTTAGTTTAATGTGCAGTAAAGCATCTTGGGTAGACACGCCCAGTGTGACCAGGTCCACATATAAAATGGTCCACAGAAATCTGCATAGATTACTTCTTATAAAGGAAGATTGTTTAATTTTATTCTCATCGACATAGGGCTGATAGTGAGCGCATCAATACGTGAGCTTTAATACACAGTATACTATTTTACTGCGCATTAAAGTGTCATGAAAAAAACATGACATTATGCTAATGCACAGTAAAGTAATCTACTGCACATTAAGCATCACTAAAAAAGCATGCAAATGCACATTAATTTAGTATCTCACATTGTAGGTACTACATTTAATGCACGTTAGAAAAAGCACATTAATACATGTGCATCTCACTAGCAGGATGAAATAATGTTGTCTAGAGGCACTTTTACATGTACTCCGGAGGTGGGAAGGGGCAGTGCTTTAATTAGAGTGGCTCTGAGAAGTGTAAACATAACCTGCATTAGGATGTGGCAACAGTACAGAACTGTGTCATGTGAAACATGGTCAACACAAAGGGGTGATGTGTTGTAATACTGCTTCCTAGTGCAGCATCCAATGTGTCGTGCCAGTGCTTTAGTACGGTTTGTTAAAATTCTGTGTAAGGCAGAGGGTTTTGAAGCATGGTATATTCACTGTAAAGGCTGAAAATAATCAGATTGGTAGTCCTAGTTAGAATCAGCTGCATCATTAGCTACATCATTCATTCAATATAAAATGAGACTACTAGAGGAAATAACTATACCAGTAAAACTGCACCATAATTTGTTGGTAAACTATTACAAATACTTGAGCCGTTTTGGGGTTTCTCTGTTGGCAAAATGTGTGTGTCTAAGACCTGTTGATGAATATCGTACTTAAGAATCTGTGGTTTGTGTCAGTTGTGGTCACTTGACATACTTTTATAACTGGTATAACACCATGTCAGATAGGTCAAAGCCAAAATAAACATGCTCCATGAGCTCACTGTATCTTAGATCACAGTGCATGGGAGCTATCTGAGGCATTGGGATGGAGTTGGAAGGCTTAAATCACTGAAGCTAATCTTTCCAGTGTGGATCTTGGATTGTTTTGCTGTCTTGCTGGGGGAAAAATATAAGCATAAAATATGGAGGCAAAGGAAAATGTTGACTTGAACCCCGGTCAGGGTACATTAAAAGCTTTTTATACAAAACTCTGCTAATGCAAATCCAAGATTTTACACGGGTTCTGAGGGAGAGACATGAAACCATTTGAGGAAAAGGTTACATGGTAAAATACAGCCTGGAGTACAGTAAGTAAAAAGTGGATATGTGAAAACAATGCAAAATTAGATAAGAGAAATGAATGCATAGGATGAATAACACAAGACGCTGCTGGCCACCTCGATAGTCATTATCAGCTGGCTGTTACCCCAACCCATCAAGGAGAAGTAGATCTTGAGCAAGGGCCAGAGGAAAGAGAGGGCAGAGGCTTTACAGATTAGTTTGGGGAGGGTTTTTCTTATGTATGAGGTGGAAAGAAGAAAACATAAAGGTATTATGGGCAATGGAGGCTGCCACCAAATGGCAAAGTGGAATGGGGGTGATGTGAGCTGGTACAAGTCCCAGATGCTCCTTCCACTGGTGCCCATGATTAAACACCTTCTATTAACTCCAATATCTCAGGATCAGGGGCAAAGAGTGGTTAAATCAGGAGGGACAGACCTCTGAAGAGCCTTGGTCTGGATGTCATCTGATTTAACCTAGGGACTGGAAATGCCCTCTGCCTCTGGTTGTTTCTGATTAGGGTCGGAGACCATGTATGGAGGCACGTCTACTATTGCTGTCCATCCAGCACACACTCTGTGGCAAAACCTGCATTCAGAATCAGGAGCCTTTCCTGGCAAGCAAAGCTGGGGGGGAGGGAACGAGAGTAAAAACCCCTTGAATAATGACCAGAAAACATTAAAGGGCTTCCCTAAATCGCCTCTGGTTCTCTGGGTTTCTTTTGCTCTGATGGTACCGCAACGAGGCATTTACCGCTCCGCCAAACTTGGAATCAACCAGGGCTTCAGTGTACACAAGCAGAGTAAGTGGCATCTCTGGCAGCTTTCAGAGCAGCTTGTCTCAGGTTTCCTCTCATTTTTAATGGTTCACATACTTCTCTCAATGTCTGTGTCTGATTTTCAGGGCACGACCTTGATTTTACATCAAACATTCCCTGCGTCTCCCCTCCTCCTGCTGTTGTCTGGCCAGATTACTGAAGTTAGAGCTGATCTTTCTATTAAAATGTTTGGGTTGTATTATTTTTTTAACCTGGAGCCCATCTTAAATGCAAATCCATGTTTGTTGTTTCCCAAAAGAGTCCTGTACTTTGAGTCTCCATTGCAGATTTTGCTGATGGGCCGCTGTGAGGTAAAATGGCTCCATGGCAAAGGAAACCTAAGAGAGCAACCTCCAGCTTCTATGAATCAGGTCAGCTGCAGCAATTTAGTAGCCACTATGATCAGTCCCTCATTGATCAGAAGCCCATAAGCACAAAACTCTGTGTCTATACAATTATGGCAGAAGAATCATAACGTCATTTGCATAATCTGCCTAATTTACATGATCCCTAGTACCTTAGTATCTGAATGCTTCTTCTGGCAAGAATACAGAATTGCTACCCTGTTTCTGTCAATAGTCAGAATCAGAGACTTCAAAGGAAGGTGTAAGAAAACTACAGTAGGCAAATGTGATATGATTTGACCCCATGGAGTTCTTTGCCTGACCTGTATTTGAAGATCAGTATTATATTAGTGAATCTATCCTCACAACTCCCCTGTAGGGAAGGTAGGGACATGTTACTGTCCCCATTTCACAGAGTGGGAACTGAGTCAGAGAGACTAAATGAATTTCTCAGAGTCACACAAGAAACATACGAAACCTTAGAGAAACTAAGTCTTCTTAAACCCTATCACAGCATCTTAATAATAAGGCTACCCTTCCCCATGTTATTTTGAACTGGGGCCTTACAAACTGAGGCATTGTCGGCTTTCTGCGTGCCTATAATGAATCACATAACAGCAGGATTTTGTCCCACTGTATATTACCATAATGTCCTACTGTTCTTATTCAGCATCCTGTGCCGGCCTTTAACTCAGGATTGCTAGGTTTTAGTGGTATTGTATGCCTATGATTTGTGAAATATCCTACAACCCTCTGGGACAAAAACCTCTGTGTATTATGAGCAATAGCACAATATTGTATTTCTGGGAGACTTTAATCTTATTTACTTACTAGATAATCACAGGGCGGAGCCTGTGTGCAACAGAAACAGGCCACAGCTCAAATCCCTTTATCTAAACACCCCTCATCTGGGTAGAAGTTTGGATCAGGATCCTGTTGTTGACATCAGTTAGGCATAAGCATTGGCTCCATATCCCCTAAATCAGGGATGTCAAACTCATCTGGCCCTTCAGTCTGGATAAACAATACAGGGCCAGTTTATGGGCTGGATCAGGCCTACAGACCTCCCTCACTTCTCCCCATACCAGATCCAGTGCATGGGGTGCCCTTGCCGGCCACATGGCCCAATCACTCCAGGATGCCCACAGGCACTACATGCAGCACGGCTCCCAGACCAGCTGGAGTGGACACCACATGCTATCCAATCTGGGACCAGGTTGAGGGCAGGGGGATACCACATACAGCACGGATCCTGGAATGGGTGCAGCATGCAGCTCAGTGCAGCTGGGGCAGGCACTGTATGTATAAAATCATAGACTCACAGAACCATAGAAAATGAGGGTTGGAAGAGGCACTTTGGAGGAGGTTGAGGTAGAGGGTGCGGAGGTAAGTGGCTCAGCTGAGTCTGCTCCTCCTGTTGCTGTGCCTGCTGAGGAGGGGGAAAAGGCAACATCTGCACATGTACCCGCACCCAAGAAGGGAGCAGGTAGTGTGGTCTGGGATCATTTTGACCTGGCAGATGATCCCACATATGCTATCTGGCTGCACTGCTGAGTCAAAACCAGCCAGGGCAAAGGAACAAAACATCTCTGCAGGCACCACCTCCTTGCCTTTGCTCCTCCTCAGCCCGGCACCAGTAGAAACATGCCCAAAAAGAAGTCCCCCTCTCGCTCCGAAGCCCCTATCCCCCTGAAGCAGAGGCAGGCCACCCAGGAACAGCGTGGGAAAGACAGACAGAAAGGGGGACACATTGCAAAGGCGAGCAAGATAACCCAGACCATTTGGGAGATGCTTGCTGTGGATGGCCAGCCCTTCTCCTTAGTTGAACGGCCAGGGTTCAGGCAGCTCATGGCACTCGTGGCCCCATCCTACCAAGTGCCCACATGCACCACCTTCAGGAGGACAGTGGCACCCTCCCTGTATGAGGCATGAAGGGAGTATTTGAGGGAAAAGCTGTGCAAGGCAGGTCCACAGGTGGCCTTACACTTCACCTTGGACATCTGGAGCAGCCAGAGTGGATATCATACATACCTGTCCCTCAACATAGACACTGGAGTTCTGACACACTACAACCTGCCGAACATCTGACTCCCCAGGTACCTCTGCACTTTTACCTGCTACATCCCCCTTCCCCTCCCACCCCAGCCTGTCCCTCATCCCCTGACGCCTCCATTTCCATTTTCACTGACTGGTTTTCTTGCCTGCATTGTGGGCCAGGCCAACCTCTGGCTTCTTTTCTATTCCTTCCATCCAGGACCAAATGCAGGTACTTCCTTAGCCTGACAAAGGGGTTTTCAATGCAAAAGCTGGCATCCTGGGCAGCTAATCTGAGCTCACTGGGAGCCTCACAACTGCACTGCAACCAGCAAGCGTCAGGCCTGTCAAAGATGTGACAGGTCTGGGCGTTCCCCAGCCAGGACTTTATGCGTGCATGCATTAGTTGGAGATTATGGCATCTCCTACCGAATAAGCCGCAGGGCTGGGGCTGGCAGGGAGAGTTCTCTGGCAGCTGCTGGAGCAAAAGCTCCTTCAGGAAAGGAAAGAAAGGCTCTGTCAAAGTTTGGCTGCCTGAGATGCTGCTGGTACTACTGTACTGCTTACTTACCTGGTGTTATTTAAAATGGTGAACCAGGCTGAAGCTGTAGGGGAGGAGGAGGAGGCCTCATTGGGGCACACTACTATGTCGTGTAGAGGCCCCAGCGCCAGTGAGGGCGTGCCTTAACACAGTCACACGTTACGAGTTTTGCTTGTCAGCAGCTTGAGGTACAGTTTCCCAGAAACCCCTACACCTATTTCCTTGAAACTTGACAGGCTTTGTGGCCTCATCAGGGGCTATCCTCCCTGCTGCTTTCATTCAAATCAGGCAAGAAATGAGAAATGTATAGACAGTTTTGTGATTCCCCATGATAGCCTATGGATGAAACATCAAAATGCATCGAAACAGTGAAACAGTTCCAACAAAACAAAATGGAACAGTGCTTTGAAATGAAATGAAATGAAATGAAATGAAATGAAACATCAAAACAAAACACTGTCTCTTCAAAACGGTGAAATGGAAAGCAAAATGAAATGGTGTTGCTTCTACAGCATATTTGCTACTCCTTCCAGTTTGGTGTTATCTACAAACTTGCTGAGGGTGCACTCTATGTCATCTTCAAGGTCATTGATGAAGATGTTGAACAAAACTGGCCACAGGAGCAACCCTTGGGGCACTCCACTTGATACTGGCTGCCAATATTGAGCCATTGATTACTACCCTTTGAGCTGGATGCTCCAGCCAGTTTTCTACCCACCTTACAGTCCATTCATCCAGCCTGTACTTCCTTAGCTTGCCAGCAAGAATGTTGTGGGAGACCATATAAAAAAGCCTTGCTAAAATCAAGGTACACCACATCCACTGCTCTCCTCACATCCAGAGCCAGTCACCTCATCATAGAAGTCAATCAGGTTGGTCAGGATGACTTGCCCTTGGTGAATCAATGCTGACTGTTCCTAATCACCTTTTTCTCCTCCAAGTGCTTAGAATCTGCTCTATGATTTTTCCAGGGACTGAGATGAGGCTGACTGGTCTGTATTTCCCTAGATCCTCCTTTTCCCCTTCCTTAAATATGGGTACTATATTTGCCTTTTTCCAATCATCCAAGACTTCTCCTGATCACCATGAGTTTTCAAAGATGATGGCCAGTGGCTCTGCAATCTCATCAGCCAATTCCCTCAGCACCCTCAGGTGCATCCTATCTGGCCCCATGGACCTGTATATAGTCCCTAACCTGTTCTTTCACCACTGTTGGCTGCTTACTGAGTCCTCCCCAAACTGTGCTGCCAGGTGCAATAGTCTGGGAGCTGATCTTGCCTGTGAAGACTGAGATGAAAAAGGCATTGAGTACTTCAGCCTTTTCTGCATCCTCTGTCACAAGGTTGCCTCCCCCATTCAGTAAGGGACCCACACTTTCCCTGATCCTCCTCTTGCTACCAACATACTTGTAGAAGCCCTTCTTGTTATCCTTCATGTTCCTTGTAAGCTGCAACTCCAATTGCGCTTTGGCCTTCCTGACTTCATCCCTGCATGCCTGAGCAATGCTCTTATACTTCTCCCTAGTTGTTTATCCAAGGTTCCACTTCTTATAAGTTTCCTTTTTGTGATTTAGTTTACTGAAGAGTTCCCTGCTAAGCCAAGCTGGTCTTCTGCCATACTTGCTAGTCTTCTTGTGCAATGGGATGGTTTGTTCCTGCACTCCCAGTAAGCCTTCTTTCAAGTTTAGCCAGCTTTTCTGGACTCCTCTCCCCCTCAGACTGGCTTCCCAGGGGATCCTGCCCATGAGTTCCCTGTGTGAGTCAAAATCTGCTTTTCTGAAGTCTAGGGTCCTTACTCTGTTGCTCCCTTAACATTTTGGGAAAGACTGTATTTGTGTCCAATCTTCATAGTGATTTTTCCTACTGCTTCAGTGAATTTAAATGGAACCCAAAATCCAAAAACTAACCCTGAGGCGAATGTTGACCTGTGTCTGAATGAAATATCTGACCTGTTTCTATACAAAATGAGGTGATTCTCTAAAGAATCAAGAGAAATAGTGGAAAATGTGGAACCTTTTCAAATTATGTGGAGATCTTGGCTGTTCAAAGGCAGGCTGGAAATCTCATGAGAACAGACTTATGCACTAGATTTTCTATATTTACCTCTTCCAGACAGTCAAGAAATACCAAGAGAACAGACTTTGCCATTCACTTTCACACTTCCAGCCCTAACCAGCAATGGAAACTTAAAACTTCTGATTCAAAATAGTTTGGGATTCAATTGATACTCTAGATTTAAACTTCTATTTCTATTTCCTCTCCATTCCCAATTTGTTTGAACCTAGTAACCATGCCTCCTTAATCTGTAGCTAAGCTAGGTAAAAAAGAGTGGGGAGAAGGGTATCTTTGTGCTCTATTTTCACTCTACTTAACAACTGTATGCTTGGATGCATGTGTGTGGTTCTCATTCCCACACTGTGTACCAATGTGTACCACATGTCATCCAAGAGCCAAACTTTTGGTTTCTCTGACTAACGTATAAACCACTCCACTCTGTGATCCTTGTATCTATGCTCCCTGCACAGAATGCTGTTTGCTGAAGTTTCTTTCCACCTGCTTTTTGACAATAAGAGCTTTGAATTCAATATGCCTCAGACTTACTCTATTAAAACTCAAGGAGTAAACTGAATACAGTTCAACCCGATGCATGCAAGATCTTCTTGGGAAGATTCCCTTCCCCTCCCCTCAGGCTCCTTGTGTCCTGTCATAGGTTCTTGCTAATTGGATACATATGACCCAGCAATGTCTTTGAAGGTCCTCAGAGGATCCAATTCAAGAAACACATTTGGTTTCACACTGAATTTACGGAGTGAAAGTTTTACCAGCTGGAAAGTTCTGAACCAAAGCTGATCTTTCCACAGTGAATGAATTGCATGTTGGATCCAGTCCCTAGTTTCAGCTTTCCTTTTCACATATTCTACTCCTTTATCTTTTGGAAGAGAAGTAGAAATAGTAGTTGCTAAATTTTACTGTTTAGGAGTGAATTTATTTTAAAATCTTATTTCTGTTATAAGTGGGTTAAGTATCTTGCACTCCACTTTCTAGGTAACTGCCTGGTTCCAAGCTGATGTATCTCATTGTGCAATGTCTGCTGAGATGAGCTATTACAGCACTTGGAAGGGTATGATGGCACCTATTCACAGAACCAGACAAAAGACTTCTGCCAGTGTGCTATATACTAATCAGAATTTGGTTTTTTACAGAGACTGATCCAGAACCCACTAAATTCATTGGAAAGACTTCCATTGATTTCAGTGGGCTTTGCATCAGATTTTTAAAAGACTTTGTCATATGAAGATGTCAAAACATTTTATATAGGAAGGAAAGTATCATTATCATTAATGAACAGATAGAAAAGCTGATGCATGGGGAAGAGAGTGACTTGCCTAAGCCTATTAGCAGCACTGGAAATATAATCCTAGGATACCTGTAGACATGCAGAGAGGCTGCTCTGACATACTGTAATTACAAAGCACTGAAGCAGACTCAATTAATCTAATTAGTGTGCTCCAGCAGTCTCTGCATTTCATGTATCAGCATTCCCATGCTTCAGAATGGCAGTGGGGGTGCTTTTACTAAAGTTCATTCGACAAGCTTTAGTTAAATCTCCCTGACCACCATTTTGAAGGGCAGGGACAATGATACACAAGATGCTGTGGGCACTTTAATTATCTCAGAGCCACTCTAATTAAAGTGTCCCACCCTCTACCCCTGGAGCACATGTAAAAAACCCCAGTTGCTTGACTCCCAACCCAGTGCCCTATCTCTTGAACCAGGATTCATCCCCAACTTGTAGACCCTTTTTTTGAATGAAGTATTTATTTTGATTAACTCTCACTTAAATAAAGAGCATGTGTTTCTTGTGCTTTATGCTTAGGAGGTTTCAGGAGATCAGGATGAGGTAAAGTATAAAGGCAAGAAAACAGCACTCAATTGCACTGGTGCTATCATTTAAGCAATACAGCAAATTTTTAAAAGTTCCTAAACAAGTCGGCATTACATATGTGCTTTCAAACAGGAGGGAACATTCAAATAATACTGACATGCACACATGCATTCAGAGAGCCCTACCTGACATCAACCAGGCCTTTTTAAAATCCAAGTATATGACACCAACCACGTCTCCCACATCTAAGCACTTTGTTATTTGATCATAGAAGGATACGAGATTAGTCTGACCTGCCCACAATGAAACCATGTTGGCTATCCCTCAGCATCATGCCTTCTGCCAGTCTCTCAAAAATGAACTTCTAGATAATTTTTTCCAAAATTTTACCCAGTATCAAGGTCAAACTAACTGGCCTATAGTTTCCCAGATCCTCCCTTTTCCCCTTCTTAAAGGTAGGCACTTAACTGGCCCTTTTTCAGTCTTCTTGGATCTCTGTTGAGCACCATGAATCTTCAAATACCTTTGCCTTTCTATGATTCTATGATCTGGGAAATAAAAAGGTGTTTTTAAGTATGCTGAAGGAGAGGAAAAATAAATCTGAGCAATGATTTAAGTCAGGGTGGGCAAAATACAGCCTGCATGCTGGATCTGGCCCACCAGACCATTCTATCTGGCCCATAGGGCCCATAAAACATTTTAAAAATTAATATTTATTTGCTCTTGGCTGCCTGTCAAAGATGACAGGAGCCAGGGGCAGTAGGACCCAGGGGGAGTCATCAGCAGGATGCTGCTGCCCACCCCTGCCCCACCCCCAGCCATTTCCCTGCCTTCCTGACCTTGCACTGCTCCAGCACCAGGTGGCTCCTGGCTGCATTGCCAAACTGTGGGAGCAGAGGTGCGCGCCAGTATCCCGGTGTGTGTGTGGGGCGGGGGGGTGGGGAGCGTGAGTCCTATATGCACACTCCACCATACACATGCACCCACACCCCCCTCACACTGCCATACACACAGACCTTCACACCCCTTCACACACCCCAGCAACCCTCCCCCCACACACATAAACCCCCCATAAACCCAAGGCCCACCCACACCCCACATATCCACACACACCCACATGCTGCCTCACCCCACACCTATCCACCCCCCACAGACCCACCCACGTCCTCCCCGCAAACCTATACCCCCCATAGTACACAAAAGTAAGATTTAATTTTAAGCTATTATATACAACCACCTCTATGTACACTACACAAAGGTATGTAAACTGGGACAAAAATATTTTTTTAAATCAAATTAATTAATGCTTTAGATGTTTGCTTTATAGAATATAATTTGGTATTTTTCTGGTTCCAAGGTGGCAAAATTCCTTTCTGAAAGGAGTACTTCCGTGGCAAGGGAAGCAACTCCTGGTGGCAAAGGTCAGGGGTTAGGGGCAGGACTTCCAGTCAGAAGATGGTGACCAGGGGGCGGGGCACTGGTCAAGGGGTGGAGCTACCCATGCAGCCCTCTATAGCTTGCCAAAACTCAGTAAGCGGCCCTCCCTGTCCCTGATTTAGGTATTGATAAAATTGTTAATGGTGATTCAAACAAGACAACAGTGTTTAATACATGTTTCTATTCTGTATTTGTATCACGAAGATGATGTAATCCTTTCCAATCCATTACTTACTGGGGAAACTGATAGACAATAGCTTCCAGGGATTAATTGTTTTAAATCAGTAGGCCCAGATAACTTGTCCTAAAAGAACTAGGTGAGGATATCTCTGGCCTACTGTATACACATTTTTATACATTTGGGAATGCCAGCAATATTCCAAAGGCCTGGAAGAATTCTAATGTGTCAATATTCAAAAAGGACAAGCAGATAAGCAGGTAGTCTGGCATGAGTCCTGGATGAAATAATGGAGCAGCTGACACAGGATTCAATTAATAAAGAATTAAAGGATAGGAGTATAATTAATGCAATTTTATGGAAAATAGGCTTTGGCTAACTTAATTACATTCTTCAATGAGATTACAAGTTTTTTGTGGGGGAGGTAAAGGTAACTGAATAGGCTTAATAGAATTTCATAAGGTGTTTTATGTAGAGTTGTGTGATGCTATGCCTAAAAACTGAGCAGTGAACAGTATCAGCAGAGCACACATTAAATGGATTAAGAACAGTCTAACTGATAGAACTCAAACTAGCTGTTACCAGAGAATTGTCTTTGAATGGCAAGGCTGAGACTGGGATTCTACACTGATGGATAGTAGGCCTAATGCTATTCAGTGTCTTAATCAGTTTTATGAAAGTAAATATAAAATAATTGTTTATCACATTTGCAACAGTTACTAAGATCAGCAAGGGAGTAAATAATCACAGAATTACAGAAAATTAGGGTTGGAAGAGATTTCAGGAGGTCATCTGGTCCAACCCTCTGCTCAAAGCAGGGCCATCCCTAACTATATTATCCCAGCCAAGGCTTTTGTCTATCCAGGTCTTATAAACCTCTAAGGATGGAGATTCCACAATCTCTCTTAGTAGTCTGTTCCAGGGCTTTACTGCCCTCCTAGTTAAAAAGTATTTTCCTAATATCTAACCTATTAGATATTGACCAGTGCAACCAAGATATTGCAACTTGAGACCATTGCTCCTGGCTCTATCATTTGCCGCCACTAAGAACAGTCTTGCTCTATCCTTTTTGGAACCACCCTTCAGGTAGTTGCAGGCTGCTATTAAATCCCCCCTCTGTTTCTCTTCTGCAGACTAAATAAACTCAGTTCCCTCAGCCTCTCCTCATAAGTCATGTGCCCCAGGCCCCTAACCATTTTTCTTGCCCTCCACTGGACTCTCTGAAATATGTCCACATCCCTTCTGTAATGGGGGGCCAAAAACTGGACACAGTACTCCAGATGTGGCCTCCCCAGTGCCCAATAGAGGGGAAGAATCAGTTCCTCTGATCCACTGTCAACGTTCCTACTAATGTAGCCCAGTATGCTGTTAGTCTTCTTGGCAACGAGGGCACACTATTGGCTGCCAACTAAACACTGAGCCATTGATCACTACCCTTTGAGCCTTATGATCCAGCCAGTTTTCTATCCACCTTATAGTCCATTCATCCAACCCAGACTTCCTTGGCTTGCTTGTGCAAATGTTGTGGGAGACCATATCAAAAGCCTTGCTAAAGTCAAGGTATTTCACATCCACTGCTCTCCCCACATCCACAAAGCCAGTCATTTTGTCACAGAAGGCAATCAGGTTGGTCAGGCATGACTTGCCCTTGGTGAATCCATGCTGACTGTTCCTAATCTCCTTCTTCTTCTTCAAGTGCTTAGAAATGGAATCCTTGTAGATCCGCTCCATGATTTTTCCAGGGACTGAGGTGAGGTTGTAATTCCCCAGATCTTCCTTCTTCCCTCTCTTAAGGCTGGGCACTCTATTTGCCCTTTTCCAATCATCTGGGAACCCTCCCCCAATCACCACAGGTTTTCAAAGATGATAGCCAGCAGCTCTGCAATCACATAAGCCAACTCCCTCAGCACCTTCGGATGCATCATGTCCAGCCCCATGGACTTGCACACGTCCAGCTTTTCTAAATAGTCCCTAACCTGTTCTTTAACCACTGAAGGCTGCCCACTTCATCTCCAAACTGCTGTCAGGTGCAATGATCTGGGAGCTGACCTTGTCTGTGAAGACTGAAGTGAAAAAAGCATTGAGTACTTTGTTGACCTGACATGTGCCAGATCAACACTCGGGATCTCAATATTGCACTGTTACACAGGAGGGCATGATACAAAATTATACACACACACACAAACTACACAAACACTCTATGGGTTTATACCCACATGCACATCCACAAATACAGAAACACGCACTTCTGTGGCTGTATGTTAACACTAGGGGGCGTTTGGGGTAACTTGGGTTCAGGGTTACTTGGGGTCAAGGTGCCTCAGGGTTACTCGGGGTCAAGGTTCCAGGTTTATTCGGGGTCACAGTGCCCCGGGGTTACTCAGCGTCACCTGGTGCTGGGGTAGAAGTGAGGGAAAAAGCCAGGGCTGGAGACAGCAGAGTGGGCGGTGGAGCGCCAACGAGGAAACCCGGGTGGCAGTGAGGAGGAGCAGCAGAGCAAGAGATAATGGGGCAGTGTGGCAGAAGTGAGGGGTGGTGAAAGCCACGGTTTAGAGGAGAGCAGAGGCGGGGTTTTGGAGGTGGCAAAGAGGGAGCCAAGATGGCAGAGAGAAAGAGAGAGAGAACAAAGGTCAGAGGGGCAGAGAGCAGAGATTGGAGCAGGGCCAGGAGATCAGTAAGTCAAAAACCCAGCTCAGGGTTCCAAAGTAACAGTTTTATTAAACAGGCAACACACTACACAACCCCACAAAGTTATTGGTTCCCATACATACGCACAAACACTCACACACACCCCCACACAATGGTAGCAGGAGAGGAAAGGCTTAACAGAGGGATTTGAGATCCAGGTATGTAGAGACAGAGTTCAGGTTCCTTGCTTGAGGAAAGAAGGGAATCGTGATAGCTACCTATCCCAGGCTGAGACTTGATCCTCGATGGCCAGTTAGGGTCTTCTCTAGCATGGTGTTGTCCAGAGGGGGGTCGCCAGCAGGGCCTCTGGGTAGATAGGTGGTGTGGTGTAGTGCTGGTCCAGATGATGAGGGCGTCCCAAAGAAGTCACATTCTACCACCCCTTTTATAGGGGTGGGCTACCTGTGTCTCCTATGAGAGGGACATGTCCAGGCAAGGGCAGTCCTGCTCAGATGCCTACGTGCAGATCCAGGTGTCCTCATTGTCTGGTAGGACATAATGGTGGAGTTGCTGGTTTCTGTAGGGTCTTTGTCTTCCAAATGTTGGGTTCCTGTTATCTTTCAATTGCTAGGTTTCTGTTCTGTTCCTGGGTGAGGTCCTGGGTGAGTCAATGTAAGGCAATAGTCTAGTCATTGGGTTGATGGTCCAGTCGTTGAGTTGATTATTCAGTAGAGGCCTGCTACCATCATACCTCAAGCACCCTCATTCATTCTCATTCATTCAGGAACCAATTTACATGAGACTGGTTAGACATGAGTCACAGTTACAGCATAGGTTACACCTGGGCAGAGGACACAAGATGGAGGCTTGACATTCAAAATGGAAACTTGACATTACTTTACGAACATAGGCCTAAATCATATAGATTCAATATAAAACAGTAAAAATCAACACAAACATAATAGGAACATAATATAATACAATATAAAACAGTAAAAATCAATCCAAACATAATAGGACACTATTTACAATATAAAAGGGACTTGTTACTATAAGGGAGTATAAGAATCTTAGCTTACCTAGTACTACTTATAATCACTTATAAGGGATAGAGAGGGCAGAAAGAAAGTAAAAAATGGTTGTGGGAGGGGAGGGAATGCATTTTAATTAAAAAAAAACAAAACCTGGGGGTTTTGCTACAACTTCAGCCTTGCTATCTACAACTTCAATTGGACTTGGCCTTCCTGATTTCATCCCTGTATACTTGACCAATACTCATATTCCTCCCAGTCAGCTGTTCAAGTTTGCATTTCTTGTAAGCTTCCTTTCTGTGTTTTAGCTCACTGAAGAGTTCCCTGCTAAGCCAAGCTGGTCTTTTGCCATACTCGCTAGTCTTCCTAAACACAGGAATGGTTCATTCCTGAGCCCTCAGTAAGGTTTCTTCAAAGTACAATCAGCTCTTCTGGACTCCTTTCCCCCACAGACTGGCCTGACCCAGCTGCTGATTGACCATGTGAGATGCACTCTTTTTCCCAGGTCCAGGCATTAGATGAGCTGGGTCCCTCAAAGGAGGCAGTGAAGCTAAAATCTGAAGATTGGCTTCTCCCCTCCTTTGCCTCCTTCCAACTCCTTCCCCCCACCACACACATACATGTAAACAATCTTCTATGAAGCCTAGGTCAATGTTATGTAGAAATTGAAATCTTATTTCAATTTTGGCTGCATGTCACTTTTGGCACTTGTGGCTTGGATGAAAATGTACTGGCTGTATGCTAGAGCTATTTTTGTTGCAAAATTAGGCAACCACATCATATGGGCAATTCCCACATGCGCTCATGTACATCTTTAGGCCACTGGGGTCCAAATTTGTATTGGTTTAAAAACAGCAGCTTCTTTGAAAAGTTAGAGTTGTTGCCATCCACAATGAAACTTTCCAGATTCTGATGTCACACCACAGTTTTGTCACCACAATGAAATATCCCCTTTTTATTTTATTTTCTTGCAGTTGCAATGAAACTACTTGGCTCCAGTTCATCCGTACCCACTGCACTTTCACATTGCACGGAGCCTCAAAAACTCTGGAGATTAACTGGTTCAGAGAAGTAGACACTCTTGTAGGTTAAGCTCTTGCCAAATGCTCTTAAGCAATTAGTCTCATTCCACCTTGCTTTGCTTTCTGCCGGACTTCAGACTAACATGGCTAACTACCTCTCTCTACTCAAGAACTCTGGAGGACGTGTAGATTAATGTTTAACTGGTCCAAATCCTATTTGCAGCTGATGAAAGTGTCATATGAAGCCAACAACAGTGTATTCTCTGGGTCAGCTAATCAGTGATGAAAGGGATTTTATCAAATAGCTTAAGCATGACAGCTAGGTTTTGCAAAAAATCCAAAAAGAAGATGTTTTGCATTTATGAATTAAGCATTCACTGAAGCCTTTTTAAAAAACTTTAAGCACTCAACCACAGCACTGGAAATGCAAACACAAAGCTGTTATATCACTGTATCTGAACCAGGAAACAAAAGTAATGAATCAGACAGACTTAGATCCTCAAAGTCACCTCCCATCTGACTTAGTTGTCTAAATACCTTTGAGGGTCCTAGCCAAAGTGAAATAGGCTGCTCCTTTTTCACTGCCCAGGTTGAATGAACTGTAAAACATAAACCAAAAGTTCTATTCGTGTAAAAGTATACTAACCAACTCTGTACCAATTCAATGTGCTTTTATATTACTCCAGATACAGGCTGATTCCACTAGCTCAGTGCAAAGCTGCTAAATCAGACTCTCAGTGTAAACCGCCGTATAGGCACTCTTAGTATGTAATAGAGATAAAGAAAAAGTCTTTTCATTTTCCTGCTTTCTGTGAATTTATCTTGACATGCTCCTTTGAGCTAGAGGATGGTTTTGTCTGATGTATTATTTAAATGTTGCCATGCTTATTAATATTTTCAAATTGTCCTAAACCCCATGTGCATCATTACATGGGCAAACAATCAACAATCATGCATTTAACAAATTCAGTGTAAACCAAAAGGAAGCCTGTTTTTGTATTTAGGGATTAGACATGCACACTGCCTCTCACTGAGCTCACAGCCCCACAATATCAAGAGCCTGCAAAACCCCCTGAGACTGGTCATGCTTCATTATACAGCTCTGTCTAGCAGATAAACATGTGGAGGTGAAATCAGTGTAAAACATCATGTGGACCTGAAACAAAAGAACAAAAATAAACTACTTGTCAGATGCTTAAATAGCAAAGATTCAAATAATCAGTGCATTCCACCTGCCCCTAATGTCCCACAGACCTCATTTAGATTCAGACAAAAAATCTACATGGAGCCTGAGGGGTTTGGCCATCCTAACCTGGTGGATGGATTGGCTCTGATCAAACACCTGCTTTCCTCTGGGACCAAATCCAACCAACTTGCAAAGCATAGCCCAGCCAGATAGAATGGACCCCCTTCTTATAGCAAGCAATGCCATCTATGGAAGAAACGGAAGGAATTAAAACAAAATAATGTATATTGTCAATACACACATGGAAAGCTCCAAGAGCAAACCCCCAAATGCAACAGTACTAACACCATCTCCTCTGCACAATCCACATGAGGAAGCTGGAGGAAAACAAAGGCAGTAACCACTGCATCCATTTCCAAATGGTTCCATAGTTCCTGTTGAAGAGAATGACTAAGAAACAAATACCACCCTCTGTTAATTCCAGGTTTTAGAGTCCAAGTCTATTCTCACATGGATGCAAGTCAAGAGCTCTATTCACTGATATTGGTAACTACCCCAATGTAAAACCAGTGGAAGTGAATTGGGCCATTAGTCAGTATTCCCCACTGAGACTGCCACAGTTTAAACAGTTTTTCTGGACAAGGCTATCATGCCATAAAGCCTCATTTAGAGTATGATGTCTTAATATTGTGTCACCACGCTGCTCTGCAACATCACAATGCCTTTAGCCATTGAAGGGAACATTTAATGCCCTGCCACAATGCACAACAGCACTGTCAGGTCTGGGTGGTAGCCAGAGGCTTAAAAGCATCAGTCTCCATTACTGTTTAATAAAGTCTCTATTGTGGATGCTTCACACACTGATAAACTTCCTCCAATAACAGGAAAATATGTATCTGGCTGGCAAATTTTACCTGGAACCAAAAGGAGGAATTACTGCCTTGGAAATAATAGCTTTAAATCAAACTTTCTGCTTCTCTACATAAGGGCTTAGTATTATTATTTTTGTCCCAGGAAAAGGCTGCCGTTCTCTTTGGAAGGCTGTGGCATTACACTAATCAGAACAGAAACCAACTTTGAGAGCCCTGACAAGCGAGGTCTTGCTCAAGTGTTTTAGCCAGGAATATGTTACAGAGTTACAGGTCCCCCGATAACGTAACATTCATCTGAATTACAGATTTTTTTATGATAACTTGTCAACCTTTGGACCTGGCAGGCCCCATGTCTTGAATCAGACATCTATGGAAGTATCTGGAGGCCATAGGAGCTGTGAAACAATGTTGGAGCCTTATCAAAATGGAGAGAGGTGAACAGCAACACCACAGTGGCTCCTCCCTATGTCTGGTATGAAAATGATCAAACCCAGAATTTGGGAGCCTGCCTATTTCAGAATGTCGTGTATTTCCACAGGCATTTAATGAACAGCAGATTTATCTGGAAAAAGCCTAGAGAAACACCAGCTCTAGAAAGCATTCTGCTAATTATGCTGGAGTCAAAGACACCTATGGGGTTCTATTTTAAGCATTTCCTCATTGGGCAACCTTGGGCAAGTCATTCACCTGTCTACTCTCGTTTCTCTGTGTGATATATGGCAATAATGCATCCTGCTGCCATGTGCGTGTCGCAATTGTGTTTCAAAAGTACTTTCAGATCATCTGATAGATACAAAAGCAAATGAACATTAACCTCTCCAGCCTTCTGTCTAGCCCCGTATTTTTCTTGCACTAAAGAAATTTGCATGCAAGCAGGGTTGTTGTTTTTGCCAGGGTTGCTCATTTTGTTGACCTATGTTTTTTAAAAGAATAATGCTGATTTGGGCAATCAATGCTCTTTGTTAAACAGGACTTTCCCCCCCTTTGTCTAAACAGCAGTATTGATTATATACCAATCAGTGCCAATTAAAACAAAGAGCCCGGAAGTTCAGCCTGGCTCAACCCCAGCTGCTACAATCCACAGCAGCCAACCTGTTCCTCATAAAACATCTACTTTCAGAAAGATCCCAAGCCCTGCTATTCAAAATTGTGTTTTACTCAGCTCCCCAAATCAGTGGCGATGCGTAGGGGGTGCACGGGGTGCATGTGCACCCCCTGACAGCACGGGTGCACCCCCTGACAGGCAGCATTTGCCGCTTAGGCGATGGGCAGGGGGGGCATGCAGGAGCACTGGTGCCCCCCCGAGACCACTGGCCAGGGAGTGGGGGCACAGGAGAAGCACAGCTGGCACCTCCAGATGCACCCCTGGCCCTTCCAGGCACACCGCTGGCACTTCTGGGTTGGCATGCATGCCTGACAGGGGGGACCCCCCCAGTTGGCGCAATCAGCCTCAGGGGGATACCGCCCCCAGTTGCTGACTGGCCGCTGGTGGGGCAAGTGCCCCCCCAACTCAGGAGGCACCAGTCGCCCATGCCTAAAACCCAGCACAAACCAGGTGGCTGAAGGCCAGGGCAGATTTTCTGGTTTAGGCCGGGCTGTCTCAGCTTGTGCCCTGACATGCACACTCTTGTGCTTTCATTGTAAAGCTCTGACCTTTCTGAGGCAGATTGACCTCTTTGAAGATCTCAGTGACACTGTATTGATCTACTGTAGTTAAGGTGCCCCAGGAACTGCTTATTTGAGCGGTTTCTGACCTGGCTGTATCCACCTTCCATTACATATGCTCAGTGTTCCCACTTCAGTGACTTGTTCTCTAGAAGGATCTCAAGTAAACAACTTGGGGCCTGATTCTGCTCTGTTGACTTCCATCAGAGCTTTAATCTTTGTGAACTGTAGAAACACTTCTTGCCTGCATTTCAAGAGTGTTGTGAGAGTCACTTAGACATTGTTTGCAAAGTGCTTTGGACAGTACTACTGCAGAAGAGCACAATTAGTGTAATGGGAATATGTACATGTTGCACTGCCCTCCCTTGTGCACAGTCAGGACGTCTCTGTTATACCTTGACACTCTGACTTCATTTTTCCAAAGTAACCAGTGATTATGGGATCCCAAAACAGAGGCCTCTAAAATACCTAGTTCTTTTTGAAAACACAGGGACACGTGGGATTTTGCTTGCCTGCCTGGGCAGTGTGCATGTTAGGTGTTCTCAGCATGCATGTGAAATGAGATTGAATTTATTCAGTCCTAAACAGTCAGCATAAGTATGCAGCCCCTGAAGAGAAGTATCAGTCCAAGTGGTTGCTTATGATGAGAGAATTATTCCCACCATTGTGTTAGAAAGAAAGCAAAAACAGTCACAGTTGGGCTAAGTACAGACAGTCAAAAAGCCTGAGGCTGAATCGATCCAATCTTCGCAGGTTAGTCTAAGCTGCATAGATTGAAATGATAAGCGAGCAGACATTCACTTTTGCTTCCAGAAATGCAGCCACATGCCTTCAGTGGCCCAAGCCAGCACAGCTGGGGGGTGCTAGAACATACCTCCTTGTTCAACTGAAGCAGACAGCTTGGCCCAACGCTAGCCTGCCCATCCTGTGTGTGGGGGGTGGGGAGGAGGGGGGTTGTGGGGGAGGTACTAAGTATCCTGGGATGCTGAGGGACTGTAAGTTAACTTGAATCTTGAGGGGATCTGGGGCAGAAGTTCAATAAACCGATTTAATCTAAATCAGGTATGTTGAGCCTACATTCATCCAGGTTTATCTTAAATTGGTTTCAGGCATTTTGAAACCAGTTTATGCGTACTGCACTTCTGCTGTATTACAGATTTGAACTGATTTCTGATCATTTATTCCTGTTTATGTATAATTTCTGTCCCTAGTCAAATTTCTGAGATTCAGTTTAGAAACATTCAAATTGTAGCGGCTGATCTGTGCTTGGTTACAAAAATGCTACCGCTGCCCTAATTTTGAGTCTGCTTTCCACATGTATTAAAAACTCCAATTGAAACCTCCTGGCACTTTTGACTGTTGGCAAGTAGGGCAAGCTCACGTGAATGCAGCTTTACTCCTTCCAAAACTGATGTTGCTAATTCAGCTCTGGACTCTTTCTCCAGAAAAAAAGAGCTTGATTTCTGTAAACAAATACCAAATTATTCTATGAAAATAATATCTGCAGGATTTTCAATCAGCTGAAACCAAAAATAGTGGAAATCTAGAAAGAAAGTCTGATTTCTTATCAACAAAAGGTTCAAATTGCTTCAGATAACTATCCTTTTGTGAAATCCTTTGTCAGTACTTAAGTGTGGCCAAGGTTTCACCCAAAGCTTGCCAAATTGCTCGTTGCTAATAGAAATGTTATGATTTTTTTAAGGTTTATTTATTTAGCACCATGCACACATGGCTATGCTGCTTCAGATTAGTTGGCTAGTATGAACAGAATAGTATATGGCATGTTTGCAGCTGCCACTGCTGGCCATGAGAAGTTTGCAGTGTACACCTTTGCTGAGGACACTTTATCCTGCTGTCATTGAAGTGAAAGAATGTCTTTCTCTTGCCTTCAAGCTTATTGAAGGAGTAAGGTTGTTCTCCAGGAGTTAAAACTAGCAGGTTCTGGCCCATTTTATGCAAACAGCTCTGTGGAGAGCATTGTAAAAACTTTATCCCCATTGTGCTATTGCCTGGCAGAGGAACAACATGTAAAAATTCAAAGCCAACAAAAAAAAATTGCTTGCAAGTGAATTATAAACTGGCCCTTACCGAGGCCCAGTATAAATAGAGGCTATAAAACAGGCCTTTGGTAACACTCCAATAAGTTATACAACAAACTGGAAAGATCTAGATTTAATGACAGCAATGGCAAACTCCAAAGACTCAGCTCTGAATCCAACAAGCCCTCAAGGCTTGAAGGTTTATTCTGACTTTCCAGGGTCTCCCCTTTCCCATTTACTGTTAACCCATCCTCTGCTAAACAGAGTTCTTCCTCTTTCCATACTTCAGTTCTTATGATTCCAGTATCCCTTTATCTAAATCCAATCAAGTGCCCTGACCTTCAGCTCCTTTCTTAACAGCTTCCATGCCTGACAACCACTTTATCTCCTCTACATAGACCCAGCTCCCAACAACTTGTAGCTGTTAAATATCCCTTCCAAGCCTGGCCAGTTCTGCAGTTCATTTTGTGGGGACACTATCTCCCACCATCTTCATGTAGGCAAGCATTGGGCTCACACACAACCCTCAACATTGCTCACTGTGGCCAGTACGAGTTCTGTTGACTTCAGTGGACACTGCATCAGGTTCCCAGTGCCTGTTCACAACTACCACTCTATTGTACACGGCATTCACACTCAGAAATTCCAAACCATATCCAAACTCCATTGTGCAATGACATAAGGAGAACCAGTCCATGCCCAAAAAAGAAAAGAACAAATTAAGGATGGGGGGAAAGGAAGCATTAGCTCCATTGTACAGATGGGAAATGAGGCATAGAGATTAATTAAGGGCACGAGCACACAAACAGTTTACCACAAGGTAAGCAAGGGTGGGAACTTATTGCATATCAGCCACTCTGAAGTAACTACCTGTGTTTACTCTTTTATCCTGTTGTAAGTGTATAGTAGCAAAGCCCATTTTTATTGATGGGCAAACTACCTTGTATTTAAACCAAGATAAGGGCATACACACAGGCAGTTAGTATGGAGTGACTGATATGCAGTAATATCACACCCTAGCTTATTGCACAGTAACTTGCTCATGTGTCCATGTGCTAGGTAAAGCACCACTGATATATCTGGGGCCAGATGAGTGGTACAGAGCCAGTCCAAGGCCAAATCCCATATTCAGGGACCAGTCCATGACCCTGATCCACTGTGGCGTTGGCTGTGGTTGGTCCGTGGGTGTAATTCAGCATGTGGGATTGGTCTGTGAGTGTAATGTGGTGTGTGATCTGTGCGCTGGATGGAGCTGCAGCACGTATGCCTAAACCTTCATGCCAAACCCAGGTCTGGCACAACCCTACATGCCATCCTGACCCCACAAAGCAGATCTGATAACAGATTAACCCTGTGTGCCAACACAATCCAGTGAACAGGGATCCCCATGGGCTGATTCCACCCCGCAGGCCATAGGTTGAGTACTACTGCCCTATGTGACTTAACAAAGGTCACGTAAGAAGTCTGTGGCTGAGCATCTTCAGAGCTCTGTTATAGCATCTTAGACACCAGGTATGCCAGATCAGCCTTCTGCTATCCTTTTCTCAATCACAGTTGGAAAAAAGCTCTTCAGACCCCAGGCCTGCACATTTGCTGATTCATAGTCTGGTTGTATACTGGCTTCTGTAACACAGCAGTAAAGAGCTGTGAATTCCTCTGAGCTGAGAGATGCTATCTAACTTGGTACTCTAATTTTTACCTTTATACAAAAAACAGCAGAGGTGATATTTTTATTTGTTTTGTTTTGCTTTAATAAATAACAGGCCTTTTGTGCCAAGAGCTTGTATAACAAGTTCCAGCACAGAGGACATGTTTAGAAAGGCATGTTGATTTTTTAAATAAGGGCCTTTATAATAGCAGGAACAATATAACCTCAACTATATCAATGCAAAGGCAGGTGGTGCCAACAGCAATACAGTTTTTATAATATAACCAATATGACTATTTACGAAACGATCGTTATCTCACTTCCCCTGCCATTTCAGCCAGACTACTCAGGAGCAGTTTTCAATGTAATTTTAATTAGAAAAATAAGATTTGCTTCACCACTCTGTTACAGCCACTTTACCAAAGGCCAGTTCCATTGGCTTGCTGTAACTGAATGGTAAATCAGGGCTGTGGTATTAAAAGTACAAGTTGGCAAATGAGGAAGAACGTTAAATGAAAGTCTTAATAATGCAGACAGTTAACTATTAGAACCACTTACCTCAGGATGTAAGGTATTCCCCATCAAAAAAATCTGAAATTTCTCTTTTTATTATACAAAAGGAGGCAATTAACACCTCTTCACAAGCAGTCTGGGGACAGAAAAAACAAAAATATTAATTGAATAAACTGTTGCAGGTTATTCACCCAGCTCCATGCTGTTAGAAATCAGAATGTGCATCATATAAACAACTGAATTAATTTAATTAAGAGCTGGATCATACAAGAAAGACTGAAAAGGCTGTTGCAGGAGGCACCCTTGCAGAGAATGGCAATATGCACTGAATGAACGAAATCCAGCATAGAGACACGTCATCAGAAGAAGCATCCATTGGCTGAATATGATCTGAGGGTGGGTTCAGCTAATCAAATAGCTGCTAAAAGCTTTCAAAATGAATGCTTTAGTGATGTGGCCCACCACATTCTTCCTTTGAAATGAATGGAGCAGCAGGATTGTCTTACCATGCTGCAGTAGCATTAGAATGCTTCTTTAACTTCAACCCAACCACACAGTTGGTCCAGTAAAAGATGTTACGGACAAAAATCCTTGCTTCACATAATTCTTGGAGCATCCTGGCTACAACATTACTCCACACTGCCTTACAGTATTCACAGTAGCTAGATGCTTGGGCAGCCCTGCAATCTGAGTGCACATTTATTATTGCATCAGATTATTATCTGTAAAGCAGATTATTATTGCTTCTTAGGCAAGGATTTATCCATTAAAAACCCGACTGTAGGTCACAGCATTCACCCAAACATTGTTACCACATGGGAAAGTGATCTTGGAGTTTAGTTCACTGTGAAAAGTTCTCTAAAAACATCATTTTAATGTACAGTAGGTGTGCATGTTAGGTGTTCTCAGCATGCATGTGAAATGAGATTGAATTTATTCAGTCCTAAACAGTCAGCATAAGTATGCAGCCCCTGAAGAGAAGCATCAGTCCAAGTGGTTGCTTATGATGAGAGAATTATTCCCACCATTGTGTTAGAAAGAAAGCAAAAACAGTCACAGTTGGGCTAAGTACAGACAGTCAAAAAGCCTGAGGCTGAATCGATCCAATCTTCGCAGGTTAGTCTAAGCTGCATAGATTGAAATGATAAGCGAGCAGACATTCACTTTTGCTTCCAGAAATGCAGCCACATGCCTTCAGTGGCCCAAGCCAGCACAGCTGGGGGGTGCTAGAACATACCTCCTTGTTAGCCTGCCCATCCTGTGTGTGGGGGGTGGGGAGGAGGGGGGTTGTGGGGGAGGTACTAAGTATCCTGGGATGCTGAGGGACTGTAAGTTAACTTGAATCTTGAGGGGATCTGGGGCAGAAGTTCAATAAACCGATTTAATCTAAATCAGGTATGTTGAGCCTACATTCATCCAGGTTTATCTTAAATTGGTTTCAGGCATTTTGAAACCAGTTTATGCGTACTGCACTTCTGCTGTATTACAGATTTGAACTGATTTCTGATCATTTATTCCTGTTTATGTATAATTTCTGTCCCTAGTCAAATTTCTGAGATTCAGTTTAGAAACATTCAAATTGTAGCGGCTGATCTGTGCTTGGTTACAAAAATGCTACCGCTGCCCTAATTTTGAGTCTGCTTTCCACATGTATTAAAAACTCCAATTGAAACCTCCTGGCACTTTTGACTGTTGGCAAGTAGGGCAAGCTCACGTGAATGCAGCTTTACTCCTTCCAAAACTGATGTTGCTAATTCAGCTCTGGACTCTTTCTCCAGAAAAAAAGAGCTTGATTTCTGTAAACAAATACCAAATTATTCTATGAAAATAATATCTGCAGGATTTTCAATCAGCTGAAACCAAAAATAGTGGAAATCTAGAAAGAAAGTCTGATTTCTTATCAACAAAAGGTTCAAATTGCTTCAGATAACTATCCTTTTGTGAAATCCTTTGTCAGTACTTAAGTGTGGCCAAGGTTTCACCCAAAGCTTGCCAAATTGCTCGTTGCTAATAGAAATGTTATGATTTTTTTAAGGTTTATTTATTTAGCACCATGCACACATGGCTATGCTGCTTCAGATTAGTTGGCTAGTATGAACAGAATAGTATATGGCATGTTTGCAGCTGCCACTGCTGGCCATGAGAAGTTTGCAGTGTACACCTTTGCTGAGGACACTTTATCCTGCTGTCATTGAAGTGAAAGAATGTCTTTCTCTTGCCTTCAAGCTTATTGAAGGAGTAAGGTTGTTCTCCAGGAGTTAAAACTAGCAGGTTCTGGCCCATTTTATGCAAACAGCTCTGTGGAGAGCATTGTAAAAACTTTATCCCCATTGTGCTATTGCCTGGCAGAGGAACAACATGTAAAAATTCAAAGCCAACAAAAAAAAATTGCTTGCAAGTGAATTATAAACTGGCCCTTACCGAGGCCCAGTATAAATAGAGGCTATAAAACAGGCCTTTGGTAACACTCCAATAAGTTATACAACAAACTGGAAAGATCTAGATTTAATGACAGCAATGGCAAACTCCAAAGACTCAGCTCTGAATCCAACAAGCCCTCAAGGCTTGAAGGTTTATTCTGACTTTCCAGGGTCTCCCCTTTCCCATTTACTGTTAACCCATCCTCTGCTAAACAGAGTTCTTCCTCTTTCCATACTTCAGTTCTTATGATTCCAGTATCCCTTTATCTAAATCCAATCAAGTGCCCTGACCTTCAGCTCCTTTCTTAACAGCTTCCATGCCTGACAACCACTTTATCTCCTCTACATAGACCCAGCTCCCAACAACTTGTAGCTGTTAAATATCCCTTCCAAGCCTGGCCAGTTCTGCAGTTCATTTTGTGGGGACACTATCTCCCACCATCTTCATGTAGGCAAGCATTGGGCTCACACACAACCCTCAACATTGCTCACTGTGGCCAGTACGAGTTCTGTTGACTTCAGTGGACACTGCATCAGGTTCCCAGTGCCTGTTCACAACTACCACTCTATTGTACACGGCATTCACACTCAGAAATTCCAAACCATATCCAAACTCCATTGTGCAATGACATAAGGAGAACCAGTCCATGCCCAAAAAAGAAAAGAACAAATTAAGGATGGGGGGAAAGGAAGCATTAGCTCCATTGTACAGATGGGAAATGAGGCATAGAGATTAATTAAGGGCACGAGCACACAAACAGTTTACCACAAGGTAAGCAAGGGTGGGAACTTATTGCATATCAGCCACTCTGAAGTAACTACCTGTGTTTACTCTTTTATCCTGTTGTAAGTGTATAGTAGCAAAGCCCATTTTTATTGATGGGCAAACTACCTTGTATTTAAACCAAGATAAGGGCATACACACAGGCAGTTAGTATGGAGTGACTGATATGCAGTAATATCACACCCTAGCTTATTGCACAGTAACTTGCTCATGTGTCCATGTGCTAGGTAAAGCACCACTGATATATCTGGGGCCAGATGAGTGGTACAGAGCCAGTCCAAGGCCAAATCCCATATTCAGGGACCAGTCCATGACCCTGATCCACTGTGGCGTTGGCTGTGGTTGGTCCGTGGGTGTAATTCAGCATGTGGGATTGGTCTGTGAGTGTAATGTGGTGTGTGATCTGTGCGCTGGATGGAGCTGCAGCACGTATGCCTAAACCTTCATGCCAAACCCAGGTCTGGCACAACCCTACATGCCATCCTGACCCCACAAAGCAGATCTGATAACAGATTAACCCTGTGTGCCAACACAATCCAGTGAACAGGGATCCCCATGGGCTGATTCCACCCCGCAGGCCATAGGTTGAGTACTACTGCCCTATGTGACTTAACAAAGGTCACGTAAGAAGTCTGTGGCTGAGCATCTTCAGAGCTCTGTTATAGCATCTTAGACACCAGGTATGCCAGATCAGCCTTCTGCTATCCTTTTCTCAATCACAGTTGGAAAAAAGCTCTTCAGACCCCAGGCCTGCACATTTGCTGATTCATAGTCTGGTTGTATACTGGCTTCTGTAACACAGCAGTAAAGAGCTGTGAATTCCTCTGAGCTGAGAGATGCTATCTAACTTGGTACTCTAATTTTTACCTTTATACAAAAAACAGCAGAGGTGATATTTTTATTTGTTTTGTTTTGCTTTAATAAATAACAGGCCTTTTGTGCCAAGAGCTTGTATAACAAGTTCCAGCACAGAGGACATGTTTAGAAAGGCATGTTGATTTTTTAAATAAGGGCCTTTATAATAGCAGGAACAATATAACCTCAACTATATCAATGCAAAGGCAGGTGGTGCCAACAGCAATACAGTTTTTATAATATAACCAATATGACTATTTACGAAACGATCGTTATCTCACTTCCCCTGCCATTTCAGCCAGACTACTCAGGAGCAGTTTTCAATGTAATTTTAATTAGAAAAATAAGATTTGCTTCACCACTCTGTTACAGCCACTTTACCAAAGGCCAGTTCCATTGGCTTGCTGTAACTGAATGGTAAATCAGGGCTGTGGTATTAAAAGTACAAGTTGGCAAATGAGGAAGAACGTTAAATGAAAGTCTTAATAATGCAGACAGTTAACTATTAGAACCACTTACCTCAGGATGTAAGGTATTCCCCATCAAAAAAATCTGAAATTTCTCTTTTTATTATACAAAAGGAGGCAATTAACACCTCTTCACAAGCAGTCTGGGGACAGAAAAAACAAAAATATTAATTGAATAAACTGTTGCAGGTTATTCACCCAGCTCCATGCTGTTAGAAATCAGAATGTGCATCATATAAACAACTGAATTAATTTAATTAAGAGCTGGATCATACAAGAAAGACTGAAAAGGCTGTTGCAGGAGGCACCCTTGCAGAGAATGGCAATATGCACTGAATGAACGAAATCCAGCATAGAGACACGTCATCAGAAGAAGCATCCATTGGCTGAATATGATCTGAGGGTGGGTTCAGCTAATCAAATAGCTGCTAAAAGCTTTCAAAATGAATGCTTTAGTGATGTGGCCCACCACATTCTTCCTTTGAAATGAATGGAGCAGCAGGATTGTCTTACCATGCTGCAGTAGCATTAGAATGCTTCTTTAACTTCAACCCAACCACACAGTTGGTCCAGTAAAAGATGTTACGGACAAAAATCCTTGCTTCACATAATTCTTGGAGCATCCTGGCTACAACATTACTCCACACTGCCTTACAGTATTCACAGTAGCTAGATGCTTGGGCAGCCCTGCAATCTGAGTGCACATTTATTATTGCATCAGATTATTATCTGTAAAGCAGATTATTATTGCTTCTTAGGCAAGGATTTATCCATTAAAAACCCGACTGTAGGTCACAGCATTCACCCAAACATTGTTACCACATGGGAAAGTGATCTTGGAGTTTAGTTCACTGTGAAAAGTTCTCTAAAAACATCATTTTAATGTACAGTAGGGGTCAAAAAGGGAAATAAAATATTAGGAATCACTAGGAAAGAAATGAAACATAAAGCAGAGGAACTTCATTAGGCTATTACATACATCTACAGCCTTACCATATGTTGAAACTGTGTGCAGCTCTGGTCACACCATCTTAAAATATAAGAACAAAGAAAGATAGAGGAATGGGACAGCTTTCATATCAAGAGAGACTGAAAAGGTAGGATCCCTTCATCTTGGAAAGATCCTGACTGAGGAGGGATATGACAGAGGGCCATAAAATCATGAATGGTATAAAAAAGTGACTAGGGAACTGTTATTTACTGTAGCACATAATGCAAGAACTAGGGGGCATGTAATGAAAGTATCAGCCAAGAGGTTTAAAACAACAAAAAGGAAGTGCTTTTTCACCGCTGTATAATTAACACGTGAAACTCAGTGCTACAGGATGTTGTGGAGACCAATAGTACCATGTTGTCCTGATTATAGATCAACCTTTTTCCCCTTTCAAAAAGAACCATTCATATGTGGGGTCAGCCTATGATTGGAACAATATGGTACTCTTGTACAGAACAGTTGACTCTCTTCCTGCAGCAGTCTCAAGGGCCAGTCAGCATGGCTTTTAAAAGGGCCATGCTGAAGTCAGCTGAACCACTTCCACCATGCTGGAGCAGATGACCCCTGTGTGGCACCCTTGGGGCCTGACTGACTGACTGTGAAGAGTGTCATGCAGGGTCACCGGCTCTGTCATGGTGGTGGGCTCAGCTTAGGTGAGGAAGGACCAGAATAGCTAGGTGACCCAGACTGCCACCCCCACACAGTTCCCAGGGATCTCTCTGGTCTGCTCCACTGGAGTGGGAAGCAGGCATTAATCTTCCAACATAAAAAGTAATACCTCATAAATCCTAAGAGTCTAGTGCCAAGTTAAGGCTTCCAGACCCCTAACTCCATTGCAGGGAACAGGGAGCTGGGAATCCTTGGTTCTTCAATTATGGGGCAGACCGTGTAGCATATCACCACTGGAGCCACAGAGCCAGGGAAGAGCCTGCAAGGGGAGCTGGCAGGAAACCACACAGTTTTGTGTTGGAACCCTGCCTGCGTTTCACTGGAAGTCGTTCAAAACCAATAATGAAACATTTTGGATGCAACAAATTAGCATTTCCCAACAAAGCAAAACAAAAGCAAGATGTCAGAAAATTCCCCTACAACCACCCGTTTCCTCCTTCCCCATGTCTTCTAAAGACTAGGGAAAATGTGGATCACGGGCTTGGGCTGTACATGTCACACGAGGTTAGAATCCAGATCTGGCAATTCAAATCTGGCCTTTTAATAAGAGCCAGTCTTGTTTAAACCTGCAAACAGTTTCTATTTAAATAAAAATATTTGTCTTGATATATATTGGCCTGGAATTTTAGACTGAATACAATATGCTGAGCCTTGGGCAAAATTATCTTTGGGACAGAAGATCCTTTTTTATTTTAGGCTTTTTAGTATCTTTAACCCTTTGGGTCCTTTCTTATGGGTTATTAGATTTTGTTGCAGAATTCGATTCTGTAAGGGCAGTAGCAGTTCAAGGTCTTGATTTGTAGATAATGACTTATAATCAGGGAGAAAGCATTTTTACCTTAAAATTGAACATGAAAATGTTGGCTTCTATGCAGGGTCAACTTATAATCAGAACAATCACTGGCAACATGTAGGGGGTGTACACGCACCCCCTGCAAAAAAGCACTGCTGACACTGCCGACAGTGCCAGTGGGCAGTCACTGCTCACCACACCCCCACCCCCCTTTGCTACCGACACTGTCGGCGGTGTCTGCGGGAGGTCCCCAATTGCTCCTGGCCACCACCACTGCTGCCGGTGGTGTCTGCAGGTGGTCGCCGACCTCTGGTCAGCACTCACCCCCGCCACCTGCTACCAACAGCACCACCGCTGCCTGTGGGAGCTCGTTGTGCCCCCCAAGCCTCCAGGGGAATGCAGCGTTCATGAGAACAATACAGTATAAAAGGGTTCAAAAAATATTAGAGGTACTTAGGAAGGATAGGTCCGCCAGGAGCTATTAAAAACAGTGAGAAATGTAGCCTGATCATGGTGACTGAGGATATATCAGGATGGATCACTCCACCCTGCTTCTTACACTCTTCCTGTAAAGTATCCTCTGCTTCCATTGCTGGAGAGAGGATATTTGGCTAGAGGGACAATTGGCCAGACCCAGAATGGCAATTCTCATATGCTTATTCTGATGAGCACAATAGAAATCAAGAGACAGTCACATAATTCCAATGTATGTTCTAGATTTATGAAATTTAACTAAAAAATGAACTCAAGGCAGTATGTATTGAGTGCCAAAGACACTGCAACAGAAGGCTCTTGTTTCCAAAATGGCTACGGAAACAAATCCGAAGGCCTGTCCCGTCCTATATGGCAGCACCTAACACAATGATGAGCTGCTCTCAGTTAGAATCTCTTGATACTAAAGTTATTTTGTTACTGTGGAAGATGATGAAGTGATAATGCTAATGAATGACCCTGCTTAATCCAAGTACAATACTAATAACCAATAGTAATTGCTACTTAAACCACAGGAATCCTTGCTTTGTCCTCTGTATACAGAGAACACGATACTCTCTAGCACCAATTTGTCTATTAACTCTCCTCATTTCTGTTGGGCATATCACTGCCCTACCAGGGTGCTGAATACACCTCACTGTCAGGCCTGTCTGACAAGTTCATTCAGCCCCTGTTCTGTAAGGCTGAAAAACACAGATCAGATCCCCCATCCCGTCTTGGTAGCAAAAGTTTTTTTCCGCCTCATCATTCTTTTGCCTGCTTGTTTGCTTTTGATGTGATCTCCTTTGCATCACTAAAGTCCTGATCCCTGTCTCCCATTGAAGCCAATGGGCATTTGTCCTTGACTTCAGTAGGATCAAGATTGGGCCCTGGGCAATTTCTGTTATTGCAAATGCTTTCTGGATTTATTTATGCCTGTGGCATAAACAGTTCTTCCTTTCTGAGGGACACGTAACATCTCTGGAATTCTAAAAGTGGGAGGCACAACCAGTCAATTAAGAGGCAAGGAGTTCACATGCAGGTACATGTATGCATGGACAGGATATGTAGACCAGTAAAGAATATGTGAAAGGCAACACAGTTCAGCCACTAGGATCTCCCATTCTGTAACTTTTCCTGTTGCCAGAACCTCTACCCTCTTCACCTTCAGAGCCTTTCCTTCCATCTAAGGACCCCTCAGTATCACCCTATATACAACATTGCTTTTTAACCTTGCAATCTAATTAACTTGCTACAATTGAAAAGCAAGCAGAATGGTTTGGGTGCTCAGTTTTCAAACCCTGCTTGGCATAAGCATGTGGTAGACCCATATTTTCATCCCCTACAGGAGGAGAGAAACATAAGGGAGATCATTTTGCCCAAACTGGACCCCACCTACACAGCACGTTTTTAACTGTATTATTTTTGGGTCTGCCTTAGAACATAAGAACTGCCATTCACTAAGTCAAGCCATAGGTCCATCTTGCCCAGTCTCCCTGTGTCACACAGTGGCAGAGAGTAGATGTTGAAAGGGAGACTGAACAGGGTCTGACCAGGGGTTTTTTTTTAACCATTCCTCTCTCGTTTGTAGCCTCCAGCATTTAGGGTACTGACAGGTGTGCAGGTCCCTGCTCTAACTCATGGTGCTTCAAATAAAGTGCCATGAGTTACAGCATCCCCTCTCCTACCCTCACCCAACAGATGTTTGCCTGATGGGTCACGGGCAGGGGGAAGTGGGGGGGAATCAAGCTACACTTTGGAGCTGATCGAGCCCAAGGAACCTGCCTGCAGTCCCTTGCCCCTGCCCCCACCCTGCCCCCAAGTTGCAGTGCTGCCTGTAGGAAGGGAGGGGGAAGAAGAGAGGGGGAGCAAGTGATGGGATAGCTTTTGCCCAGTCTGAGCTGGAGGGGAGGTGGCTGGGGGTAGAAAATGACAGTGAGGTGGGCAGGCTTCAGTCTACCTCTGCCCCCCCGTCCAGCTCAGGCCAGACAAAACCCAGCCCACAGCTCACTCCTCCTCCCTTCTCCCCACTCCCTTCCTGCAGATAGCACCAGGGACAGGGCTGAGATGAGTCAGTCCAGCCCCAAGCACAGCACAAATTAACGTTAAGGAACAGAAGTTCCCTAAGGCACTCCAAAGTGGAGTGCTTTCCTCTGACTACCTCATGTGATGAGGATTAATTTGTCATGCAATTGGTCACTTTTAAAGTGCTCTATAGCTGTGCACGTGTGTCATGCCATGGCTGTAGAGCACTTTCAGGGGACTGATCATGTGACAAATGTCACTTCTGTTAACAACACTATGTCTAGGAAGTTGTGATTCAGAGGCTGTACCTCTAACTCCCATGCTCACACACAGGAGAGTGTGATAAAATACCTGGGAAATATGGGCCAGATACTAATCCACCATTAGGTGCCTAAATGGATTTAGGGGTCTGCAATCCTAGTTCCTAAACTAGTGTTTCCTTGTGCTGCCCATCTGTCTGTTGTCTCTTGTTTTTCATACCCTAAGCTCTCTAGGAGATAGCAGCTTTTTTGTCTGTATTTGTATAGCACCACGCATAAGGCCCTGGTTTTTAATTTGGGCTCCTAGAAGGCCAAGAATACAACTTAACACCACAGACACAACATAGTGGGCGCATCTACACGAGACGCTTACTGTGCAGTAGTCTAATAACATGGTGCAGTAGCATGCCAGTCAAAACCTGTGCTTAATAATATACTGCACTGTGTTATTAAGCTACTGCACAGTAAGTGCCAGAAAAATAACGTGCGCCAGCACCACTGCACAGTAAATGTATTTACTGCACATTCAGTTAGTATTTCACCACAGGGGAGGGGCTGCAGCCACCTGCCTGGAACAGCATATGGAGATGGGGGCCATGCACAGACCCACTAAGACATAGCTACTGCTGGAAGCTGCTCCCTGGGGCTTTTGATGGTGTGGAGGATGTGGTGGCAAGCCCCGTCAGACAACATAGCCCATGTGAAGCCATGGGTGGCAATAGCAGGTGAGAGGCTTTCCCAGCCCACTGCAGCCGGCAACATGTTGAGAGAGAGAGTAGACTAGCTATGGGTATTACTACTACTTCACCCCTCCCCTTCTCCTCCCTCCCTCCCTCCTGCCTGCTGTACCATTTCCCTTCCCTGCTGGACTAAGCCCTGTGCTATACGTTAACTGTTAATGCATTACCAGTATAAATATACTTTTCGTTTAAGCATGTAAATGTTTAACCTTTCACATCCCTAATGCACAGAGAAGAATAATTTATGTCAACCTGCCTTTTCTGGGCTTCCTTCCCAAAACAGAGAACTGGTGCTTTTATTTAGGCAGAACAACATTTGATGCCACATGGGCCTTAGGGAAATATCCACACGGGGTGGCTCTGTGCCCTGGTCAGGATGCCCCTGAATATGTCCCACCCACCAGTTCCCATATGCATGTTCCAACCCCAGAAATATATTGGACAAGGTATTCTGGGGTGTCCCTCTGCTGCCATTCTCAAGATATCAGTCTCCAGTGTGCTTGATAGCTCCCCTAGGGATGACCCTGAAGTGTTTTTCCTAGCATATGCCTGGGTCTGGAGTGTGTGATTGGGAGCAGGGGGTGCAGGGTTTATTCAGCGGTGTCTCAGCTGAACCTACTGCTGCTGTACTGGAACTGTAGCCTTGGTGTAATTCCTATTGGCCTGAATGGGGTTCCTCCAGAGAGTAATTTAGCAATAGAAAAATTAGAATCACCATGAGGAAAACCTGGTATTTAGTTACACAAGGGAATCATGTAGACACAAAAAAGAGATTCGAAGGTTTGCAAAACCTGTTTCCATCCATGTCTGGGTTTCGTATAGAGCCCACCAACAAAGTATCAGCCCATTTATATCAGTGGGAAGAGAACCGTTGGATCATGCCCTTGGATTCATTGGTTGTAACTCACACAAGTCAGCCCTCTTGAGTTTGTTTTCAGGGTCCCAGGGCAGATGTTCCAATTTGCTTCTGAACATGGTCTTGCTGGACATGCAGATGAACTACATTTGCCACTCTGTTTTCCAAAGCCTTGCACTTGCATTAACGTGTCTTAACAGTATTCTGCAACAGGGCATTTACCCTTTCCCAATTCTCCCAGTCCGCCTCCAGTTTCATTTGCTATTTGGGCTGTTGTAGAATGACCACTTTCCCTAAATGTTATCAGTTCTCCCATAAGGTAAGGGTACAAGGCTACTACAGACAAAGAATCTTGAAAAGCACTGTCACTTTTGCAGGGAGGTTAACTTGCAAGTACCTCTGTCTGCAGCCTTTTCACTTTTAACAGACTGTAAATGTAAATGGTCCTGCCTGGGCATCTGGTTACCTGATTTGCACAACAGCCTTGTAGCTAAAGGTCACTGGTTTAGCATCGGCACCTGTAATTACTTGCAAGGGCGAAATTACACTCACGAAAAAAAGGAAGCCCTGTAGGTTATAAAAACAGCAATGCTCAAAGGAAGCTTAGTTTTTCTACAGGGACTCTTTGCTATTATCAGCTCATTACCTGCGAAGAGGAAAATAAAGCAAGGAAACAATACAGGGGAAGAAACAAGCTGTTATGAGGCTTGTCAGGAAGTCCCATACTCAGAGCTGTGCACACATACAGTCAGATCCTGGTTCCATGGAAGTTGATAGGAGGTTTGCCATTGACTTCCATAGAATCAGAAGCAACCCTCCAAGAAAGCTGAGCTTCTTGGCAAGTCACCTTGCACACTTGGTTGCAACGAGTGCTTCTGCCAAAACACACACAGGGCTTGGATTCAACAATGCTGTATCAGCAGCTCGTAATCAAGTCAGCTCTGGGTTGATTGTTTATTGAAAAGAAAGGGGATGGGGAGAAAATGTGACTTAGCCCAGTTCGATATGAAGCAACTCACCCAGAAGAGAGGACCACATTTTTCATGTGAGAGTAAATCTATCCAGTGGATTTCATACAGCCCAAGACCAAGTGGTCACCCCTCACCCCCAGTTTCAGTGTAGCGTGTGCACTGGCATGATTTGTAGGCATGAGGAAATGAAGTTTGGATCAAAGCCAAGGCAGAGTCTAAAGAAGAAGCAGAAACAGTTAGGTGTGGTGTAAGGGAGGGGAAGAGGGGGGCATGAACCAGCATGAAAGAGCTGAGGGGAAAGGAAACAGAGGGGAAAATGCTATAAAATGTAATATGCAAGCTGCCAGTCAAAGCCAAAGTGTTTTATGGTTCGGATGCACAGCCTTCATGCTAACGTGTTATGTTACATGCATTTCTTCCCTTTCCCTATACAAGCTGAGCTCCCCTTGCCCTTCTGACCTGTTCTGCATACAGTCTTATACAATGCTTTGTTCCCCCCTGCCCCATTGAGATTCCTGAACTCCCAGTCCCACACGCCACTGAACTATTATTTCTGCCTCCATTTCTTACAGGGGTGGAGCTGGCCTCACTCTGCCTGAAGCAATCCCTCCTCACTGCCCATGCTGAGGGCACTTCTTCAAAAGCAGCAGTGAAACAGCACTGGGGGTTATTTCCCAGAAGGATGGAGTGCCCACAACTCTTTGTGGGCCAGCAATTCTGAAAGGCAGTCCAGTGATAGCCAAATGTGCCATCATTGAGAAGCTTGCTAGGAGACTCCTTCCCACCTGCCTCCTGCTACCTCTTGCCTCTCTTCAGTATGAATTCCAGTTCTCTTTCATCCTGTGGTCCCCAACGTCTTTGATTTGGGCAGAAAGGTTTCTTCCCCTGCAGTGCATGCGTGCATGCAGCCATGCCTGAGGTCTATCACTTTTCTGTTCAAATTTCAAAAGTTTGAGCCTGGCATCCTATAGCCCATAGGCTGGATCTGGCCTGCAGAGTCATTTTATCCAGCTCCTGGAGCCGGCAGCATTGACGGCATTTCAGCAGCAGGGGCTTCTGTAGTGGGGCATCGGCTGCATGGCAGACAGGTGACAGGGCAAGGTGGCAGTAACACTGCAAGGGGAAACAGTGACTCCTGCAGCAGCAGCAGCACAGAGCTGAACTCTGTTACAGGGACCCTCTGTTCCAAAAAGCTGCCAACCCCCTTCATGCAGGATTCACTCAGAGTGGCCATAGGCCCAGTATGGAGTTGTATGTACTCAGACCAAGATGAACAAAGAGAACGCTATGGAGGGCAAGGGAGTGGAGAGGAGGATCTATTGGTCATTGAGGAAGGTCATACAGGAGGAAGCTGGCTGGAGAGCCAACCTAAACCCAAACCAGAATAGGACACCTGAACTTTTATGCTGAAATTAGGTGTCTGTGCACTTTAACTATTGCTACCCATAATGTTCTGTGCACTTTAACTATTGCTACCCATGTTAGCCTGAATGATTTGCAGTCAGCTAATTTCCATGGGATCCATGCATGTAGGTTTGCTTTTTAAGTACTTTCTATTACTGTCTGCTATTAATGTGGGGCCTGGATTGCTTTTGCTGAGAGCTACTTTGTGACCTCCAGCACAAGTCCTCTACAAGATGACAGGGCCGTTCCCATTACTGTAGCTTAACTCACTGTCTTGCCGTTCCAAGCATTAAGCACCATGACACCACACTGAGGGCAGGCTAGAGGTTTTCATTTATCACTGAGGAATGCACTCCTTACATTAATCGACTCAGCCCCCAGGGCTCCTCCACTTACTCCCTCGTGCTTCTCAAGTAATCAGCTTAATATCACAGTTTACCTGCAGACTGCACCTTTAAATGCTTCCTGCATGATGTCATTGTTTGCAGGTTTGGCTGCAAGCAAGATTGTTAATTCTGCTACAATGGGGGTGTACTGACAAGTAAGGAGGCGTCCCCTACAATGATATACTTGTATTCAAACAATCTTCAGTATCTCTTGTAGCAATAGATTCCTGTGACTATGCACGTCTGCCTTTGGGGATGTAATGTGCATGAGTTCTCAAACCAGAGCCAGATCCTAAAAAGGGACGTTATGCACCTGCAGCTGATGCTTGCTGGCTTTAGTTGATTTTGCAGGGATTCAGCAAGGCTCAAGATCAGGCCCTGCCTGGCAACACAAGAGTACTTCATCTGGAAAACACCCTAAGTTGCAACGCATCCCATAGTCACATGCTTTTCTGTTGCAGAATGATTCCTAACTATTGCTAAGTTTTGTTTAAACTCAAATGTCAAATGCACTGATTCTGATTCTCTACCAGATGGGAAATGCATTTAGTGTAGATTGACAGTGGCTATGATGGATTATTAAATTTTTGTTGTTGACACCACAGTCAGCTCCTGTTGCATCCTCTCCTTCCATGGTTTGTCCCTGATGAGACCTCTGACCCTGGGAAAAGGGCATGGGTGACTTAGTCTCTGCAACCAATTCTGCTGACTGGGGTGGGGGGTCCCCTGCAGTCAATTTCACTGCCCCGGGGGAAACCCGCAGCCAATCCTGCAATAGCTGATCGCTGCAGCCACTTCTGGGAGTGGCTGCGGCCACTTCTGGGGGGAGCTGCAGCCATCAGCCGGCAACTGCAGG
>NW_005842938.1:406108-410337 GCF_000455745.1 Alligator sinensis
CCTCCCCTCAGCAGCAAGTTTGGCCAGTCAGGGGGGGCACTGGCACTCTCAGGGGGTGCATGTGCATCCGCCTGTGCACCCCCCCCCCCATGCATTGCCACTGGAAAAGGGAGCAAGCTAAGATGGCTGCCTCTACTTAGAGCTGGTTGGGAATCTTTTGATAAAATGGTGTTTCGGAAACCACCATTTCATTGAAAGCAAGACTTTATTAGTGGCAGCTGAATTCAGGTTTGATGAAGATGAATGTAGGGTAGATTTGCACCTTATAGACTAATCAAAGTTGATATATCTATATCTATATTTGTAGATAGATAGATAGGTAGGTAGATAGATAGATAGCACCAGCTTTCATGAGTCCAAACTCACTTTGTCAGATGCTATGAAAGGACATGCATAGAGCAGTGGGTAAAATGGAGATAGGAATTAGAATACAAAAACGGGGAAGGGAGAGAGAGTAGGTGGAGGGCAGTGTTGTCCACAACTTCAGAGGATGCACAAGTCTCCTAAAGACTTAGAGTGCTTATACATGTGCTCCGTGATGGGAGGGGGGTGTTTAATTAGAGCGGCTCTCAGGAGCCTTTCTAATTAAAATGCCCACAGTGTCTCATGCATTCAGCATCCCATGTTTTAAAATGGTGGTGGGGGTGCTTTAACTAAAGCTCATTCAATTAGTTTTAGTTAAAGTGTCCCCACTGCCATTTTGAAATGTGGATCACTGAATACATGAGACGCTGGAGCCCTCTGATTAGATTACTCCAGCAGACTCAATTATTCAAGTCTGCTCCGATGTGTTATAATCAGAATGCGTTGGAGCACGTGTATAGGCACCCTTAGCGTCTTGCAAGATTCCTAGTAGAATTAGGGAAAAAATGTTCAATGAAACTTTTTTTAAGCACAATTTAAAAAAAAATAAAACCAAATGCCTGTCGCTTGCCAACATTTTCCAGGTATTCACCCAAACCTGAAAAATGGAACTTTTTATGGGATTTTGTGACTGAAAAATACAGTGCTTTTTGATGGCTAGAAATATTTACTTGGACCTTTTTCTTTTAACAAAATCTCCAAAATGTTAAAGAAAAATTTAAATGCATGCCAAAACAATTTCATTTTCATTCAAGTTTACTTGCAGAGAAAAATGCAGTCCTGACCAGAAGTTATTTCCACCCCTGCCAGTTCCAGTTCATGACAGAAATGTCCCACAACATTCTCCCTTGAAGGTCCTGAAGCATTTTGAGCTTTACAGGGTTTGAAATCTGGATCCAGTTTCTGAGGCTTGAGTCCATGTATATTTACTTGTAGTATTTTGTCTTTGTGTTCCTGATCCCATCAGCAACACAGAAAGGCAATCACATTACAAGGCAAGAGAGGAAGCCTCTCGTTAAATGCTTCAGAACGGGTCATTTTCACTAAAGTTGTTCACCTTTCCACAGGAGCAATATTCCCATAGCAGTTGCTCTCTGCGGCTTCATGTCTTCAGTTATCTGTATGTGCATTTGGAAATACGGATGTTACTGACAGGATCCATTTGCAACTGCCCCAAAATAGGCTGACAGTGTGGAAAGATCTTATCAAAGATGTTTCACATATACAAAAAGAAGTGGTTGCTTTAAACTGTCATCATCATCGGCAATCCCTTGCAGACAAGGAAGATTGTCGTCTACGATTGTCTTATCTGTGTGTTTGAAGATGGCTGACAAGGCCAATCCAGGACTGACAGGTTCTTTTGCAACTCAGGCACATGTTTCCTTGCACGTTGGATGACTTTGGATTCCTGATTCCCGCAACGTGCTGTTTCTGCCAGTCCCGCTTTCCCATCTCCTGTTGTCGTTGTGATGTTTCAAAGTACTGAGATCCTTGCAGCAAACTCTTCCTCCATTTGGGGAGGTCCTGGGCGATAGCCTCCCATGAGCTGATGTCGATATGTATATATAGATATTAAGTTGATATAGATATTAAGCTATAAGAGCTGTAAGAAAGTCAAGTTACCCATTGAAATAGGCAACTCAAGCAAGATGCAACTGAAATTTTCCTGAGTTTTTTGAATGACAGGGAAGGAGGGAATGCATTTTAGTCACAACTATATCCTGTTTAACTTGACCATTTAAATCAATGGTTTTCAACCTGTGGTCCATGGACCCTTGTGTGCCTTCAGACTATGTCTAAGGGGTTCGTAAAAGATGACTATAATCAATCAAAAGCATGCGAATACCCACAATTACAATTCAAAGGGGCCCGCACCTCCATTAACAAAATTTTAGGGGTCCACAAATGAAAAAAGGTTGAAAACCACTGATTTATATGGTAGCTTGGCTGCCTCAGTAGATTTCACACCTTCACATAACTGAATGCCTCTTGAGCTTGACTCTTTCATTTGGTCCATGTTAAGTGTTCTTGATCAACTACATCTTTTGTTTTCATTTTAAGAAACCCAGCAAAGAGAGAAAATCTGAATCACCTGGGTTGTATGTAGAGCTGACTAGAGTAAATACAGAAGTCTGGTATGATATGAGTAGAAAAAAAGATCTGAATTAAACACAGACATCTCATCCACAATGTGCCTTTGGTTTCTAGCACGTGAAACCCAGTCAGCTCTCCAGAAACTAGCATTTTTCTATTTCAGATGATTAGTGTCTGACCTCTTTTATCTGTACACTTCATTTCTGTCAGCACCGTTTCTGAGTACAGGTCCCTTGGAACACTAGAACATGCACCTCCCATGCCATTTATATCATCATATTAATAAACAAATACAAATTACAACCATGCATCACGCAGTACATATTTAGGGTCCAATCCTGCTTCCAGCAGCCAATGCATATTGTCCTCTTGCTTCCAATGAGATGAGGTTTGGATCTTTCACATGAGGAAGGGAAATTATCTTAATTATTTTTCTACCCATATTTTTAAAGTAACATTTTTGGGGGGAGGTCTTTTATTTTATTTTATTTTATTTTATTTTTAGTCTTTTATTGGACCAACTGTATAGTTGGGAGAGGTATTAGACAAAACAATCTCTCCTAATTATACGGCTATAAAACATATCACCAAAAACCTTTGCTTCTGATGTTTTTTGGAGCATCACAGCTGCAACAATACTTGAACCCCACTACATATTTTTAAACTAATTATCAAGGAGAAATTTACACTCTCTCCCCACTTCCTTTCTACTTGGGCCACTCCAGGCTAAGCAATGCCAATCTGAAACACATTTCTGGTCTCCTTGCTTCATATATAAAATTGATTTCCGTTGGTAAAAGTTGCACTGTAGGCTTTTAAGGTAGAATGGCTAGTGGGTAATTGTTGTGTGTATTAGAGGACGAAAAGCTTTGAAACTTCTATTGGGCTGCCTCAGGATTTCATTACACAGTTGGTTTCTGTGCTTCACAACATTTAAAAAACAGCTTTCTGTTGCCAATATGATGTCAGCCTTTTATTACCAGCTTCTCTCTTTAACCACATACCAGGTACTGTGGTAAACATGAAGCTGCACTCAGCACTTACATATGTATGTGGCTTTCCACAAATGAGTTATAGTCAGAAACGAAGGCTTAGCCAGTAAAGGTCCTTGTCACCAATGGAGTTAGTCTGGATTTACACAGGTGTAACTGAAATCAGACACTGGCTCTTCTTCCAGAAGCTTCAGTGGTAAAGTTATGATTACTGGTGTGTAGAAAGTTTTTATACTGTAGACTCAAGGATACAAGAGGGACACATAGGACCTGATAAAGAGAAATCCACTAATCAGATTAGAAGAACTAGGAAGTGCATCTCCTAGATCCTCAGATCTCAAACTGCAGCCCATGAAAGCCTCGCTGGTGGTCTACAAAACATACTTTGCTCATCTGGTGTGCCTTTTCATATATTCATAAATCAAATATGGTATGTCTGTCAAGCTGTTACACACACCAGTTAGGGTCTAATCCTTAAGCTTTTGAAGGTAGTAGAAGACTTTTTGTTGACCTGAATGAGTCTGGATCAGGCCCTGTGTTACTAGAATTTTTGAATGCCAATACAGTCTATGACTGCCAAGTAGCTATAATGTATGTATTTTCCTGTGTGCTTATTATGCAGTTGTTTTAATTAATGCTTCCAGTCTGTCAGACTGACAGGCATAATACTATGAAAACCTTTGGAATAAAAGGCACTACATAATAGTTGTTATAATCAAGGAGGATCTACTTTTTAGCTGTGCTATAAGGTAGACTGTGTTATATATATATATATATATA
>NW_005842938.1:410378-436470 GCF_000455745.1 Alligator sinensis
ATATAAGTATAATTGTTATAACTAATATATACTTATACTTATAATATATACTTATATTATATACATATATATATTTATACTTATATAAATATATATATACTGTATATACATACTATATATACAGTATATAAGACTGTATATACAGTCCTGTATATACAGTCTTATATACAAAGGTATATAAACCTTGCCCTTTATATATATATAATATAAAGGGCAAGGTTAACACTGTGTTATAATCAAGGAGGATCTACTTTTTAGCTGTGCTCTGGTGGCACCTGAGATCTACAGTCATGGACCTTGGGCTAGGTGCTGTGCGTATATAAATGAAAAGATGTTCCTGATCCCAGAGATGTTCTATAACGTAAAGAACAATAGATATGACCATCAACATAATTTCCTATCATCTGTCTTGTGGCTTCAAAAGCCAGTACTGCAGCTATTGTAATTAGAATGGTGTTGCAGAGTCATTTCATTAGAAGCTTGTCATGGGATGCATCACATATTTCCTCTTTGGCCTCTCCAGACCTCCAGTTAATAAAAAAGAAAGGGCAAGGTTAAGACTGTACCTCCACACTGCTCTGTAGGAGCCAGTGGGAATCCATATGAATTAGAGCAGCCTTCCTGTGACAGTTTTCACAAGCCTGTGGAATTAAGTGCTGGTTACCAGGTGGTTACCAGCAGAGCTACTTGCATCTTCATTTCAGGAATAATTTTCTCCACCCATTCTATTTGTTTGCTGTTAAAAAACCTAAAGACAGCTATTTCATTTTCTTGCACAAAAGAAAATATGGGAGGATTCTTTTTTAATAGAAGTGAAATTTGCTACATAAACAAGTTTCATTTTAAAAAATCAGTTAAGGCTGCATGGTGAAGAGGTAGGTATAATTATCTTTGTACTTAGGGAGAATAACAAGCTAATGCTTAATATATGGACAGTGTAAGATTCATGATCTTACTGTTTCATCTCCTTACATTTAATCTCTTGTTTTTAAAGATTTGGGAGCAAGTGCATTGCTGTCATGTAGCAACCTGCCGTAGTTTTTGACATGTTACTTGTTTGTGGACTATAACACTATATAACTGGTCCATTTTTTATGGACTGACTAGGATCACATGACCTCTACAACCTGAAACAGAATAATGAAAGCTGCAACCCCAGACAGCAGCCCAGGCACAGAACCCACATCTGACCCGCAGGTTCAGGTATTAACCACGACATCTCTCAGAAGTAGCCTGAACCAAAGGTCAGTGAGTATGTAGAAAGAACTATGAAATGATCTAACACAAACATCACTAGGATTATTTCATGAATAGTGCAATCTGATGTCAACTGATACTGTACTGTTTAGAAGAGGCTGATGGGCTGGCTGTCATATGCAAATAGTCCTTTCAGTGAATGGAAAACCCATAATTTGAGTGTTATTCAACTCATTTAACATTTAGTGGGTTTTAAAAGATTAATTTGCATAGAACTTTGCATTACCACTGGCACACATGACTTGTGGCTTAATTTAAATCCACCCTCGGCAGAAAAGGCTGTTCATGGAAGCTGGTATTATCCCGGACCCTCTAAATTACCCCTGTCCTGCATGCAGGGAGTTTTAAAACAACACCCCCAACAATTTTTTTTAACTCTACATACATAGAATTTTAGTGTTATTCAGTGAAACTGTCCCAGGGAGCAGTTGGGATATTTAAACCCCAGATCCATCCATACTTTAAAATAAATCCAAGCTATCAAAAGGTAAGATGTCCTCTGAATAAGGTATTCCCTTTCTTGGACAATAGCTCTGGGTGCCACGCAATGATTTAGAAGTGTGGAGAAAAAGGAACAAATGGTGAGTCAGAGAAGTTGGTGGAAGGAAATCATCCCTGACTGACCTCTGGGGAGAGAATACAGAGTAAGAACAAAGTCTGACTGAACTAGACTCTTTGGATGGCAAAAATGAGAAAGCTGGTAGAAAACTCTTGAAATGCAGACAGAAGTGACAATTTTCATTTGATCTGGCCTCTGAAAGTGCTCTATAGCTGTGACCAAACACAACTGCACACAACTGCAGAACGTTTTAAAAGGATTGGATTCCATGAAAATCTGAACCCTCATTGCATGAGGGTTCAGATGAAGATGCTCCAAAATGGAGCACCCTCAGTAATTTCTGTCTACATACACCAGGAGCAGGGCTGACCTGCCCTGCTCTCAGTGCTGTTTTTAGAGTGGGAGAGGGGGAAAGGGAGTAGAGGGAGCTCATCCTGGAGCTTTCCCAGCCCATGCTGGATGGTGGTGGGGAGTGGGTTGATGCCCCCGCCCCAGGTGGAGAGCTCCAATCCACCCACCCACCACTCCAGTGCAGCTGGGGAACCCCCATAATGGACTCCCTCCCCTGCTTTCTCCCTCCTCCCATCCAGATGCAGCACCAGAGCTGTAAAGGGGTGGGGGGGGGTGCAGCTAGGGGGAAGATGCTACAGAGATGCAGCCTCTCTCCCTGTATTGGCTCCAAATTAGAGCTGGTCCTCCACCCTCCCAACCCAACAGCTACTGTCTGTTGGTTTGGGAGGATTGGTCTAACTCATGCCTCTTTCTGAGAAGTGCCATGAGATAGACCCAGAGGCTGCAGTTCTGTCTGTGACTTTTGGATGATGAGAGGAGGAGGATCAAGGAACCAGCATCCATTTCCAAAAATTCCTTATCTTCCTTCTTGCTTGCTAGAAGTCTGTCCCTTCCTCCCAGATGAGACAATAATCCATGCATTTGTCACATCTAGGTTGGATTTCTGTAACATCCTGTATTTGAAGACAATGTCCAGGTCCCTAGCTGGAAGAGAATGCAGCTGCTCATAAGAAGTTAACTAGGGGCAGGGGTACCAACATTTCAAGTGACTACAGGCCTTATTTATTCATAATCCAGCTCTTGTGTACCAAGAGCATGTGAAGCCATTTCTCTGATTAAATAGAAGCTTCTCGGCTATTCAGTTTAAGGAGGGTTTTGGCATTGGTTTGAATGTGGCAAATGTTTTCTCTCTTACATTCACCCTCCCTCCTGTCTGCAATAGATTTAGAATGAAGCTCCCAGACATCTGTCAGTATTAAGATTTTGTGTCCTGCCCACCACAGTAGTCACTGGTGCACTGAAATTTAGCAAAGAGCCTTGCTCTCAGACAATGTGCACTGGGGTGAATTTGTTCCATAGCAACTACTGTTCCTCAAAAGTTAAAAAAAAGGAAGCCAACAGGTGGACTCCACCAACCTTGTCTCCAGTTTGATAATATAATATATTGTTTTCTTCTTCCTGATATTATTATTAAAAAAATTCAGAAAGGACAAAAAAAGAACAGTGTGCATACTTGAGTCACAGATTCTGAGAGAGTCTCTGTTGTTAAAATGGAGACTTTGTATAGAAATTGTATAGAATCTTCCAAACTAGTAGAAATGTCTAAGGATACCTATTCTGTTAACATATATACACCTAGTATGTTACTGTAGAAGCAGAAAATATACCTCTACCAATGCAGCCTCACATTGTCTATCGTTATTCATAAATATGCTTTTAGGACACTACCATGTGTCTTGTGTCCGTGTCTATTTATATGAAAGACTGCACAAGAAAGCAACTGTTCTTATTAATGTTTGAGGTAGCCCTGTATAAAGTGCCTTTTGGGCTACGCACTTTATATGCTTACAGCAGAGGCATTCCCTACTTCAAACAGCTTACAGAGCTCCCCAATCCATTTTGCAGGTGGCATCAAGGAATTATTTTAGTTGTCATCTTTTCTATTCTTATTCTGTTAACCATTAGAAGGAACAATGCAACAGCAACACAGTTCTTGACATAAGGGAGGCCTTGAGTTCAAGCAAATGCCAGTGCTATCATGACATTGACTCTAATTGCATTAATGGCACCTTCTCTGTGTAGCGTGCCATGATTCACTAATTACATGCTTTGTTTTCTTTTTTTTCCCCTTTTTTAAAAACCCTGTCCTAAAACTTTCATGGATTTTGAGGCTTCCTAAAGAGCTGTCAGTTCACTTTAACATCTACCATTTCGTAACTTAATTTCAAAGAAACGAGTTGGCCTCATTAACATCTCCCACTGATGGAATAAAGCATTCTCTTTGCATGAGTGAAAACTGGAACTGTCTTGAATCCAGCCTCCAGTCCAGCCATGACTAAAAATGGGGATGAACCACCTCAAAGGCTAGGCCGGCTCATTCATTCCTTCTATGTAGCTCTATTTTCACTGAAATAACATTTTATGTGGAGGTCACCAGAATATTATTAAGGAAACACTAGAGAAAACCAATATTAAGGAAATACCGGCTAGATGAAAGTATAGTAAGGTGGATACATAACTGGTTGGATCAGTACAGTCAATGAGAGTCATCAAGGAGACATGAGGTGGAGTTCCTCAGGGGACCATCCTGGGTCTGGTTGTTTAACATTTTCATTATGGTTTATGACACTCAGATTGAGTGCACGCTTAGCAAATTTGTGGACAACATGAAGCTGGTTGGAATTTCAGACACTGAAGGGCAGGGCTAGGATCCAGAATGACCAGGATAAACTGTAGAAATGGTCCAAAATCAGGTGAAATTCAGCACGGGCAAATGCAAACTCTTGCACTTGGGACAGAACAATCACATGCACAGACACAGATTGGGGAATGATTAGATAAGCGACAGTACTTCAGAGAAGAACCTGGGGGTTATATTGGATCCCCAGCTGAATATGAACCAAGAGTGTGTTCCTGTTGCAAAAAAACCTGGCAGCATACTGAGTTGTATTAACTCTTGCAAATCCTTGCAAATCAAGGAAAGTGTTACTTGGCACCACTGAAGCCTCACCTGGAGTACTGTGCCCAGTTTTGGGCCCTACACTTCAAGAAAGATGTGGACAGATTGGAAAGAGTCCAGTGGAAAATGACAAAAATTATTAGAAGCCTAGGAAACATAACTTATGAGGAAAGGTTGAAAAGACTAGGACTATTTAGTCTGGAGAAGAAAAGAAGGGGAAGGAGGGATGGATTTGATAACAGTCTTCAAATACCTGGAAGGTGATTATAAAGATAATAGAAATAGGCTTTTCTCTGTGGCTGTATAGGACAGGAGTAGGCACAATGGTCTCAAGCTGCAGCAGAGGAAATTTAGGCTGGTGATTGGGAAGAACTTGCTGACCATGAGGGTGGTCAAACATTGGAACAGGCAATTTAGAGAAGTTGTGGAATCTCTATATCTGGAAATTTTCAAGAGTAGGTTAAACAGACACTTGACTGGGATGGTTTAGTCAGGGATGATCCTGCCTGGAGCAGGGAGTTGGACTAGATGATCTTGTGAAGTCCCTTCCAGCCCCACGTTCCTATAAGTCTATGATATTGGTTTCTGAAACAAGATTTTCTGATAGTTGTCACGCGATACATAGTGGGCATTTCTACATGAGACATTACTGTGCAGTAGCTCCTTGCAACTGCGCAGTGGCATAGCCAGGCACTAACCGTGTAGTGACGCTACTGCAGAGTAGTAATGAGCTACCCTGCAGTAGCTCCTTGCTACTGCGTAGTAGCGCTGGAAAAAAAATGTGCAGCAACAGTACTGCGCAGTAATGCTGGTTACTGTGCAGTCATTTTGTGCTTGCTTATGCAAGTATAAAATGACTGCGCAGTAACAACTGCGCTGTCTGCTGCTCATGTAGACACAGCCAGTTACATCTAGTTGTGTGGCTGTTAATAGCTAATGGTAGTTCATAAACTGAAGTAAGATCCTCTCTTTGGACTTTTTAATGCAGCTGTTTTGTTTAACTTAATACAATTTGTGAAGAAAAGTATTTCCAGTGAGATGAGATATACATTACCTGAAGATGGCTTCTGCACTTTGCTGGAATTTTATGCTCCAAATTCCATCAAAATGCAACCATCTCTGAGATTTGAAACAGCCCGTTTAATGTTATTTTTTCATTTTTCTGCTTTTGTGGATGAGAATGGAAACAAAAGTGCTGAAATGCATTAACAAAGGCCATTCTCATGGTTGCCGTGAGTTATCCATCCCAAGTATTCAGAGAAGAGGGCAGCATCCCCATTTGTACTGCTGCTTTTTGCCCTGACGCATGCCCCTGCATGGGGGTTAGCATGAGGAAAAATGCTCTGGGTGGGGTAGGGGAGGCTGGGGCTGCCCCAGCAGCTTTGCCTGGGGTCCTGGGGGCCTTCCAAGGCTCCAGCGGCAGTGATCAAGGCACGCAGAACCTGGCCAGTAGCCATAGTATGGCTCTGGCTGGCCAGGCTCCAGTTTTGGGCAGTGCACGCTGTTGCCATAAGAGCTGCCCTGCCCTGCCCTGCTATTTTCTGGTGTGGGGTTTTTTTTTCTTTTTTTCTGGCATGGTGAACATCTGTATGTGTGATGCATGTGGTTTGCGGTGCCATAGATGGGCCACAAGCCACACATGCACACTCGTCTGGACACACTAAAGAGGTTCAGGTATTTCTGTGATACTGTCTTCACAACCAAAGAAGAACCAACCTGTATACTTAAAATCAGACAAACTTTCATGTTAGGGTGAGCAGAAGAGTAAAATAAGAAAGATGAGAAATGATGTCTCCATGAAGAGCTCATTGTATGCACCTCTTTTGTAAGGGCTGCCTCTGCTTTCCCTCTCAAAAAGGTGGCTGTCGAGGCAGCCAGCCAGACACCTTGGAAACTTACTGGTATAGGACAGAGAAAGATTTTAGGCAACCACATTTGCCACAAGTTCAGATGAGCATCTCACTGACTACATGCATTTCTAAACTGCCCAACCTAAGGGCTGGATCCTTATCTGGTTTATACTGGAGTCAATACATTGCAGTCAAGGGAGCTCAGCTAGGTTACACCAACTGGGGATCTGGGTCACAAAGAAATCTGATTAAAGGGAAGGTTTTTGCAAGGGGAAAAGAAAAAGCTGAGGCCTGGGTGTTTAATAATCTATTTACACTCATTTCCCATGTTCTTAATTGTTTTTCAGTAAACGTCCATTAGAAAAAACCTTGTTTGCTGTGAGGCTGCTGGCTTTGTAAATGACTTTATTCTACTTGCATCAGAAACACTGACAGCAGAATTCTGTTAGCCTTTGTGTGCCTCAGTAGCACTTATCCAGCTGTACAAATGGCATTTTTGGCTCTTATTCACAGCCAGCAATTCTCTTACCCCAGAATATGAATGCATCAGCGTATATACATAAACTCTTCATGCTCCTTAGACTATGCATTGGCCAGGCAGCTACATGGCTACATATGGATGTATATTGGCATAAGTCCTGGAAAAGAAGAGGACTATCCTCATAATTCCAGCACCCAAGTTGTTAGGACATAAGTCCAAGGTGCAGAAGATATCGGTTGTAAGCCCCTTTTGCCCAGCAGGGATTTGAATCTGTATCTTCAATGTCCCAACACAGCATACCAACCACTATGCCTCATGTTTGGTATTAACCAGGCCCCTCTCCAGTGCTCCTTTTGAGGCTGAGCCACTGCCCCTTGCACTTAACAGTTATAAAATGTATAGAGAACAGTGGAGAAGTTTTGCCCCCTTTGGATCCAAGCTAAATCCCTGGGGCCCCTGCTTTGCAGGGTAGCAGCCATTTCACTGAGCCACCTCCTAACTTGCTCTCTAACTTACTCCTGCCACCATGTATCCCCCTCTTTTGGCTGCTCGCTCCAAAGGAAATGCTAGCTAATGCCCAGTCTGTGGTGGGGTGGGTCAAGCACTATGCTGGGAAGTCATTAACACAGGTTCAACTTCCTGCCCTCCACCCCAGTGAGGGGGAAAAGAACCTAGGTCTCTAGGGCAAGTGCCTTAACCACTCAGCTGTTGGGGCTAATAGATGGGAGGGTCTCCCTCCCTAAAATTGTCTGACTATAATTTCATGACTTGCATTGGGCATGCACATGTAGCCATGCATGTGCCCAGCCAGTACACAGCTTACTGCTCATGCTTAGTACATGTGGGCACACTTCTGTGTCCACAGTCCATGAGTAACAGAATCGCGAACCATGTGTGTATGTCAAAAGTCACTTATGTGGCTGGAAAGCTGCCACTTATGCACACAAAGGGTAACAGAATTTCACCCTAAGGCTTTTCATCATAGAGTCAAAGGGGTTGATTTATAGTGAATTAATTGGTTCACTCAACACATATGGGCTATACATGAGTCTCACAGGTTTATGAGTGCACACTGCTGTTTTACAGCCAGCTTCTGCTCCGCCTGGAATGGAGAGCCAATCCTACCAGCTAAATTATCCAAACCTTTCTGTCCAAACAGTCTATTCTTTTGTTTGATTTCCCTAGGTTTTGTTTGATTATTTCCTAAAAGGTTTGGGGGAAGGTGGAGGGAGGAGGGAGCAGGCAGGGGTAGGCATTTATTAGCAAAATTGATTATTTAGCAAGAAGGTTTTAATGCCTGTGTTGCTTTGATCCTTGAGTTAGTTTCTTACTCTGCTCTCAGAAATTGCATCTCTGTTAGAATCTATGAGTACTACACCTCGGGCTGGATTAGACTTCCCTGAAGTTTCAGCAGATGTTGACTAATTGTGGCAGGCTGATACCTCTCATCTTCTCTATTAGATGCACTGAGAGTTTTTATTTTCACAAAGACAACAATGGATATATCACCTGAAAGCGTCACCTTCAGGATAATAGCTTTGTACCCCCTACAGAGATCCTGAAGTGCTGGCTGAGGGAACAGGTGCAAATTCCCAGTCAGGACTTCAATCTATGGTTTTCCAGCCTAAAGGCAAAAAGCGTTGCCTCCTGAGCTGCTCCAGCCACCAGAAAGAGACTAAATAAAAAACTTCCAAGCTGATGCCACATTATGCATTCTGTGCAGCAGGCACCTTACTGAGAAGCAACTGTCCTATTAGCAGAGCATGCAGAATCTAAACATTGGGTTCATCCCAAGAAATGCTTTATGTGGACATGCTCCATTTTTAATATTCATTGTTTGCTCTTTTTTGAACAGAGGGAAGGTGCCAAGATAAACCAGTGTGGCAGTGGTTGTCCTGGAAACAGCAAGATATGCCTGTTTTTAGCACAGAAGTCATTCACTAAGTAAATTACATTAAAAGAATATTATAGTTATGACACACAACAAAAAAGGAGCATGACATATTTACAATAGCTGCAGCATTGTGATGTCTTTTGTTCTACCACCCATTTTCATTGCCAGAATTCTTGTTTCTACACATGCAGCACATATCCACACAAAGCATATCATTTCAGTGTAAAACTATTTTTATGTTAGATTAAATGGGGGAAAATATCAAGAACAAATAAAAGTTAGTTCACCATGTGAGAGCACAGTGTGTGTATTTTCTCTATACCAGGCTGCAGCCAATCTCAGAGCAAAATCGTTGCTCTCTCCATGTGAAGGAAGATTCCCCAACATGTAAAGATGTCCTATGTTAGTATATGAAAGGCATTATGATTTTCTAGCTATATTCACTACTTGGAAGTACTCTATCATTCAAAGTTGGACTCACTGTGAGTTGGCTTCACGAGCATTAGGACACAAAAAGAAAATAGTCATGAATCACTACTTTGTGCTTCCTGTCTGCTATGTGCTGATAAATTTGAATTTCAAATACACAAGTGATGTACAAACCATGGAAGTTTTCCACTGTGAAGCCTCCCAAGGATCAGAAGATGAGCTGTGGGCAGGTGAATTGTACCGGAAAATATATCAGCACATATTCCATTGAGGGATTTTCTGCACTTCCTGCTTTATTCAAGTATTGCAAGAACAGCCTCTCCTGTATTTGCTATTGTTGCTCAGTGTTTTCACAATGGAGTTTGCTGACACAGGGCAATGTTGTTTTTTGGTGCCTTTGCCTGTAAGGCAGTTAATGGTGCACCATGCTTGCCTACTTGAGTGGGTTATGTCTAATCCTTCTATGGTAAAAGCCATCTCTTCTTTTTAATATTATTCAGTATAGTAGCCAGCTGTTCTGTAGGTCTTTTTATAATTGCATTGCTTGATAATTTTAAAGAACTGATCACACTGCTCATCCTAGGATGGCGTATAATGGCATTTACAGCCTTTCGGTACACATAGTTTGGCTATTTCAATTAGGCAGTTTGTAAATGTATTGTAGCCAGGGCCAGATTAATGCATAAGCAAACTAGGCACATGCCTAGGGCCCTAAGTGAAGAAAGGCCCAGTTGTGCTTATTTTACATACCATAATTATTAAGTGAAAAAAAAGTAAGATAAATATCCATTATTAAGTAGGGGCCCACGAGTTTGTTTGCCAGAGCCCACTAAAGGGTTAATCCATCCCTGATTGTAGCCTTGATCAATGTTTGTTTTTAATGGATCCTCAAATTGGTTTGCTCTCTTGTGGGTCAGCCTCTGATATTTCTGCCAGTCCGCCTTCCGGAAGTTCTCTTTCAGAGCTGGTCTGGATGGTGTGAGCTGAAAAATCGTATTGTCAATGCTGCTGATGAGTGACTGTCTGTGCTGAAATGATGGAAACTTGTCACATTCTTTTCTTATCAGTATTTTACTTGAGTCACCCTTCCACTAGGCAAGATCTGGGTTTGTCTGAATGTTCTGATGTCCAAAATGGAAGGGATGTGGCTCCTTTGGGTTATATATGAGGGTTATATCATTCAGGCTTGCCCAGAGACAAAGGTTGTCTCCATTGCAACTGTTAATGGTGTATCCCTAATCTTGATGTTGACAATTGAAGTCACCTGCATACAAGATCATCTGGTCATAAATAGGCAGGGACATGATTAACAACATGGCAGCGGGTTATATATGTTGACGATGATTATGTCATTGACAGGGACAGTAGTCCATTCTCTTGCACTCTGGGAAGTGTTATGTCCCTTGGTAGTGTATGGAAGGTCATTTCTGATGAAAATAGCAAGGCCATGAATTCCGCTCACTATAGAGTCTGCAAGGTTGTAGCCTGGGAGCTTCATCTTCTGTAGCTGCTTTATATGTGTTTCTTGTAGAAAGACTGCATTTCATTTTCCTGGTGATATGTTCCAGCACTGATTGCATGAATGAGATGTATAGCCTTCAACATTAAGTTTAAGAACAGTCAAGCTTTCCTTTCATAAATAGGAAAGGTTGCTCTGGCTCATCCTATAGTTAGAATATCAACATTGGAAAGCATAGTGTATCAAAATGGGGAAAATTAAAAATCTGATTGCCTTGGTAGGGACTTTTAGTTTTGCTTTACAGCTACTCAACAGGAGGCACCACAAGAAGGCCGTCCCCAGTAACCCAAGCCAGCAACACACAGAAATGATTAGACACCTGACTCAGGAACAACTTAAATCACCCACCACCAACCTTACTTTAACCAGCCCTATTTCTGATGCTGAGTCTGACACAGCTGTTAAGGTGATCAAGACTGGCAAGGCTGCTGGACCACATCAGATATTCCCACAATTCATTACCAAGCTCAGAACCACAATGAAAAGATGGCTTCAGAAATTTGTGTACAAATGTCTAGAACGTAACAGATTTCCAAAAATCTGGAGAAAAGCTGACATCATTGCTATCCTGAAACTTAATAGACCACCAGAGAATCCGAAGAGTTACCAAGCCATCTCACTACTCTGTGTTACATACAAACTCATGGAGCACATAAACCTGAACAGAATACAGAACAACATTGATCCCCAGCTCCCAAAAGATCAAGATGGGTTGCAGAAAAAGTGGTGCACCGCTGAGCAAGTTTTATTACTTACATCTGACACAGAAAACGGATTTGAAATGAGGCCAGAAACAGGGACAGTCTTTGTCGACCTCACAGCTACCTATGACACTATATGGCATCAAGGCCTCAAATATAAACTGCACTGCATGATACCTGACTGCAAGCTATGTGCTTTCATCATGAACATGAACTCTAGCATATTATTCAAACTCACTACCAGCCAAGAAGAAAAAAGCAGAGTATGAACTCTGAAGAATGGAGTCCCTCAAGAGTCAGGCTAGCACCAATACTTTTCAATGTATGTATCTCAGACTTCTGGCATGCAACATGTAAGCAATCTATGTACGCTGATGACATTTCCATAGTAGCCCAAGGAACAGACATGACAGGACTGGAAAAGACACCGAGTACGGACATGGAACTCATTGTATCAGAATAGACAACCACATCCTCTCTCATGAGCATACCCCAACCTATCTAGGAGTTGCATTAGATTATTCCCTCACCTATAAACATCACATCCAGAAGGTCAGCAGTAAAGTCTCTGCCCAGGTAGCTGCCTTTAGCTGTTTAGCCAGCATGATATGGGGTGCCAACTTCAAAGTGTTCAGAACCACGGCACTTGCAATGGTATATGCCCCAGTAGAATAGTATGCTCCTGTATGGTTCAGAAGTTGTCACACTAAAAAGCTCAACATTGTACTTAACGGTAGGCTGAGACTCATATCAGGCTGCACAACTTACATGCACACAGATGTACTCCCTGTACTCTCAGGCATAAGACCAAGTAATATAAAACAGATCCTAACATCATTACTGGCAATAAAGACAAGAGATGACGAAAATCACCTGCTCTATCAGCTATTAACTGAAGACCTGAATAGATGGAGGTTTAAGAGGTTTAAAAATCACAAACCTTTTGTACATGAAGCCCACAATCTCTTGGAAGAGATTGGAGATACTGAACCAAACCTATAGGCAGCAACAGAGAGAGCTGACCCCTGGGAAAAGTCAAACCTCTTCCTACAGCATTTTATGCCAACACCAAACAAGTCCCGCATTGAGCATGACCTTGACAGAGAAGTGTGTATCAAGCTGAACAGACTGAGATCTGGATATGGACACTTTAAAACAACATTTTACAAGATAACATCATGTACAACCCCCTGCGTGAATGTGGTGTCCAACAAACAGCACAACAGTTAGTCGAAGGTTGCAATCTCTACAAATGCTCAGATGGGGTAAATGGAATCTGCACATTAAGTGACAATACCAGACATTGGCTCATAGACTTGGAAGTTGATATCTGATGCCATATGAAAGAGAGAGCCCCTCCTGTGCGGTCTTTTGTTCCTTCCACTTCTAGACAAAGTACAGAACTGCAGCCATACGGAACTAGAAAACCATATGGAAAGTTAACAAAAACTTTTTCAAGCCTAACTGGAAAATTTGGGTCTGTATAAAGCTTTAGGGTAAGGGTTTGGGAAAAGAAGTGATTCTTGTCCTATCGGAATCAGTTTTCCTCTCTACTATCTTGTGGGTGTTGCTGGGGTACTAGATATAAAGGGAAAAATCCTGACCTCATGAAATTAATGAGAATTTTGCCACTGACATCAATAGGGCCAGGATTTTACCCAGGAGAGCTAACTTGCTGGGCTTATGAGGCATTAGACACAACCTAAATATCACATCTAACCAATTACACAATTTCAAGAATGCTCTATGTTTTAATGGGCAGAACCCTGGAGATTTTGAGGAAAAGTAGAAGACTCAATAGGAGGAAACAGGGGACATATAGTGCTCCTGGCATCTGGTTAACAAAACCACCACTGTTCTGATTGTTGCTTGGTGGCAACTATTTACATTCCTTTTCAGTTTTGCCTGTATTCCACCTTGGTACCCTGAAAAAGAAATAGAAGGAGAAAGAAGGAAAATAGGAATAATGAAGGGAAAGGACATGAAGAGACAGTGGATTGGGCAATATAGAGTCCCTGACTGAGAAGGGGAATTATGGCCACTGATATGGAGGAAAGGGGACATGAGTTGAAAGGGAAACCACAACTCCTGATATGCAGAAAGGAGGGAATTGGAGATATGTACAGAATGCCTGGCTGGCAGGGAAAGTATGAGGGAATCGCAAGGTTTCTGGGACAAGGGAAGTGGTAACGGGTTGAAAAAAAGGGGATGAGTGGGTGACCCATAGGGAGCTAGTAGAGGAATGGAGGGCTGCAGGGAGCCCATGGTGTGGGCAGTATGCTTAAACTGAAGAAGCAACAACATGCACAACTTTCGTTGTTTCATTCTGGTTTCAGTGGATACAGCTACAACAGAGCTGTCCATTGGTGGCCTGCAGGCTGCATGGGGCCCATAAGGGGTTAATTTACTCTCACCTGGGTGCCATTCCTCCACCACTCGGGAGGCTGCTGCCACCAGGATCTCTAGTCTCCCCCTCCTTCCCCTGGCTTCCCCTTCCTGCTGCCATCTCTAAGGGTGGCATGGCATGGCCACAAGGCCTGAGGAGCCCAGCACCCCCACACCATGGGGGAGGGGGAGCCAGAGCAGTATGGCTTTGCCAGGTGGCAGGGTAGGGGTACTGGTGCTGCAGGTTTGTAGGGGAGGTACAGATGACATGGCAGGGAACGCATGCACCATGTGGTGCACACACTGTACAGCCCCCAGCCACTCCAAAGTTAGGCAGCCCTGAGCTACGCTCAAGCCAACGGCACTGTATTTCTCTACACCAGAGCTGGATTTTGTCTGGGAGATGTGCAGGGACAAGTGAGGAAAAGCTGAGAGGTTGCTGCCACAGCCACTTCTTATTGGTTTTTGTGCAGAACACAGAAAGCAGCACATGCTTAAGGGAATGAGATTAAGAACATCTTGGACTATTACTTACTGGTCACATCTACATGTGCAATGCATTCAAGTGAATAAACTCCAGAGCAGTTTATTTGTGCATCTGGGACCACAGCATGCTGATCTGGGTTGGAGCAGCCCCAGCTAGCAGGGAGCCCGGGGGGTCAGCCTGCCAACCCCGGCTAGTGTGCTGCAGAGGAGCTGGCTGAGGCACGGGGTTGCTCCAGTGGAGGTCTAGACAAAAGGCAGCCCCCACACTGAAACACCTTCATGCCCCAGCAGGTCCAGTCACCATCTACACATGCGTTATGGCAGACCAAATAATGCCACCGTGTTTACAAGTACTAACCCATGGTGGCATTTAGTAACATACTGTAGCCTAATAGGGCCTCACATGTAGACACTGAGACTTTGCTGAGGAGCCAACTAGGCTCATGTAGATGTGGCCACTGTGGATAAAACTGAAGAGTTCCACTTTGGTTGAGATAATCTCCAAAAAAGTTATCCTAATTTATTCAAAGTTGGAAAGTTGACTGGCTGAAAGTCTGGTCTTCTCCTGGCTTGGATTAAAATGGCTGTGTTACAAATCCATCAAAGCAGAAAGGCTGTAATGACAATGTGGGGTAAGCAAGCCAAAACTATAGCCACACTAACATAGGTTTCTTTTGTTAGTCCTCAATAACTGCCTTCTCATAAACTAATCTAGATAGAAAACCTTTACTTGGTCCTTAAAATACTCCTGCCATAGTGCTCCAAGTCCATCACTTAGACCAGTGGTTCTCAGTGTTTTTGTATTTGAGGTGCCCTCCACTGGAGCCATCCATAACTTTTGTGAATTGAGTGGCACATGATTTCAAAAAAATATTTACATATTACAGTGTTTATGTCCTTGTAGAGGGGCTGGGCATTCGGAGTAGGGGAGCAGTAAGGCAGGAACAAGCCTGAGCCTTGGATAATCCATTTGTCTCCACATACTTCAAGGCAGTATTCAAAGGATCTTGGGGGACCATGGGGTGTCACAGCATGCTGGTTGATAATCATTGACCTAGAAGAACTGAGGCAACCTACTGTTGACAGACAATGGAAATCAATATCAATAAATAATCAATTTATACAATACCAGAAAGATAATGTCAACATGCCTTCCTCAATGTAGATTATACCTTGTCTGGTTGTACCTTGCATTCTTCATAGGCAACATGCCGATAAACAACCTAAGGCCTAAGCTTATTTTACTTTACCTTTTGAAGAAGTTTTCTACTGCAATGAACTGGGGTTTGTGCATAGAACTGCCCTTCTGGGGATGAAATCCACACTCCTCAGGTGTTCATCAAAGACCCTATTCTTGTAGAAGCTAAAGAAGATTCTCTACTAATTCAAGCACAGGAGGCGGGGGCTGGGGCTGGGGCTGAGCTTTGTGCCCACTGCTCCTACGAAGTTCAACAAAGTGACAAGAGTGATCTCTAACTACAAGAGTTGTCCACAGATTTACAGCCCAAGATAAATTGATCGTAAGTAGTTCCTGAGAATAGACTCCCCTCACATATTCTAAGAAGGGATATAACAAGAGTAAAAAAATATTACATGTGTTTAAAAACGTTCAAGTTCACACATTAAACACTGAGAGTATGCCTAAAAGACTTAATGTACATTTCTGTGTATTAACATAAACCTATTATATATTTATTATTCATTATCATTGGGCATGTCTACATGTGCGCATTTACTATGCAGTAAATTACTGTGCTGCACAGGTGTGTGTTTACATGTGCGCGTTCATACTGTGCAGTAACTGTGATGACTTATGCAGATTTGGGCGTAAATTTGCTATTAGTTACAGTTAGTTAATTTGCCCAATTAGTTCCTGTGCAGTAACACGTGTAGACGCATTACAGTGCAGTAACACTGTGTGTGTGGACTGACTTGGGACCAACTTTACTCCCAAGTCAGTCTAAACACAGTACTACTGTGCTTTAACACCTGCACGTGTAGACTCTGGCCTAAATCTGCTTACTGCCCCCTAAATTCAATGTGCAGTAAATGCACAAGTAGATGCACCCATTGGTTCCCTAAAATAGGTTCCAATATCTACAGACCAAATGCTTCTGTCCTCTCCGACCTCTCCCTCATCCATTACATGCCTTTGGGTGTAGAAATTTAAACAAATCCAAACTGTCACAGCCATATAATTTTGTAATCAGTTGCTAAAAAGTACTTTGCTAGAAATGGGCAGAATCCTTCCTTCCTTAGAAAAGTGCCCTTTTTTCTACAATTTTTTTTTAAAAATATTTATTATCCAATATGTGAGCAAAATCTGAAAACCAAACAATAAGAAATAATTCACTTTTTCTCACTGCTTCTGCCTTTCCTCCTCCTTCCCATTATTTTCTTGCCCCTTTCCTTTCTCTTTTCCTTTTTCCATTTAGCTAGGGTGGAAGAGGCAGGAAAGAAAGGCAGGAGAAAAGGGGCAATACAAAGGGAAAGGAGGAGGGCCCCCCTCCCCACAACCTGGTAAATACTGCCAGTCATTACTCTCCACAGCTGAATTAAAACGTCAGCCCTACCTTTGTCAATCTACCAAGCCAGACACTCCTAACAAGGTCAACTTTTAAAATAATTTTTCATTTAAATTTTAAATACTGTATTTCAGGTTTTGAGTGAAGATTACTGGATTAACAGTTTAAAAGTACATTTAAAAAAAAAGAGCGTGAATGTGTGTGTGCAGTGTAGGTATCTCTCTCTCTCCCTCTCTCTCTCTCTCTCCCTCTCTCTCTCTCTCTCTCTCTCTCTCAAATGCCTGGATGGCTAAATACATAGTAGATAGATTTAGTCATTCTCCCTATATAATCATACTAGGAAGGACAGGGAAAAAGATAAAGCAGTAGTGTATCCAAGCCCTGCTTAATTTAACACTGTTTAAACAAAATCAAACCAAACAGAAAATCTTAGAAGGAAAGGAAGATTCTTTCTAATGGCATCTTGCAGTTTCATGATGCACATCAGAGATGAATGCATCTGGAAGGGAGCAAGAGAGTGCTTTCAAATGCTTCCCTTGGGGAACAATGTCTAGAGACCTTTTTTCTTTTTTTTAAACTCTGTGGTGTTTCCTATAAGTATGGACACTATTGACATGCAGGGATTTTTTAGCATTCTTTTTTTTTGCAGGTGGGGGTGCTTTGAACCACCCATAATATGAGAAGGTGAACAAAATGTGAGTACAGAGGCTACAATGGCTGGAATACTGCTCTATAAGGATGTAAACAGACATCACGCTTGTCGTAGAAGAAAGCCTTTTGTCCCAGGATCCTAAAACATACAAGTTCATGGTCCTGCTTTGAGACTCTTGTTTGGTTTTCAGATTTTGGTCACATATTGGAAAATAAATATATTTTTTTAAAACAATTGTAGAAAAAAGGGCACTTTTCTAAGGAAGGAATGAAGGATTCTGACCATTTCTAGCAAAGTACTTTTTAGCAACTTTTATGTGGGATAAAATGTGCTAATATTTCTTTCTGGGAGGTGGCTGTGTGCTTCTGCAGGGTTACTGTGGGTCACTCCTAGGACAAGCTGGGCAGTCTGTGTACTCTTGTGCTCTCACCACCTAGCAGAGGAGAAACAGCAATGCAGCTTGGATGGGTGAGGTGTGCAAATGACTGTACTGTGCCTGTTTTGATCCAGATCAAATCCTGGGACAGTCAGGCCCATATCAAATGAAATATATTTTTACAGCCTAACATAGAGAAGAATGCAAGACCTTTAGCTGACTTCAGTGGAACTGCACTGTATTACATTAGCTGAGGACCTGGCCTAGAGTTTTTAAAGACCATATTTTGACTGACCAATATAAGGCTGAGGAAGAGGGTGGCAGGGATGGGGACAACACCCCAAAAGAGAGGGCATTCTGGTCAGTACATTCATTAATTGCTAACGCAAGACCACAAGAGCTGTTTAAGAAACAAGGGGAGAGCTGACACAAACCTTTCACATTCCAAGCTGAAATCCTTACAAGATAAGAGTTCTATTAACAAATCAAATGCTCTGCAACTGGCATTCAGGTAACGGGCTGTAACTATAGGTTATAGCAGCGCTCTAACCACAGGTTCTGGTGCTGCGGTGAGCCACCTTCATGCACAAGGCAATATGCCATACCACAAGAACATAAACATGATGAATGTGAGCAGTCATATCAAGAAAGTTAACACAGAAGAGCTACCAAAGTCATATGGGAGAAATTACCTCTTATACCAACGTCAGTTTAAGTGTATGAGTTTTTAAACAGACCACATGACAAACTTTTGTCTTTGTTACATTTTAGTAATAGTTACAAAAAATGCTTGAACTTCCCAGACTGAAAATGTATTTCCTTTATTTTTAAGTAGAAATGAAGGTTGCTGACAGTGAGGATCTGTGGGTGCCTATGCACATGCTCATGTCGGAGCAGACTTGATTACTCGAGTCTGCTGGAGTGTTCTAACGCCCCAGTGTGCTGCAGCATCTCGTGGATTCAGTGCCCTGTGGTGCCCTTTCAAGCCAGTGGTGGGGGTGCTTTAACTAAAGCTTGTTCAACGAGCTTTAGTTAAAGCGTTCCTGTCGCCAATTTGGAAAGTGGGATGCTGAATACATGAGACACTGCAGGCATTTTAATTAAAGCGGCTCCTGAGAGCCACACTAATTAAAACACCCCCATCCCCCAACCTGGAGCATGTATATAGGCACCCTGTGTGAACCAAAAAATACTTCCAAAACCTATCACTTGATTTTTTGACCCAAACTAGTCTTAACAAATCAGGTTTCCCTATTTATCAAATTTTGGGGTATTGCTGCATTTTCAGGAACAGAGATACTAAAATGCCATGCAAAAAAAACAACCCTGTAATTTTTATATATTGCAGTGTCATTCTCTGCTGAAGATAAACTTTTTTGAGACTATTCATAAACTGGTCAGCTGCCTGGGAAGTTTTCTTCCCAGATTTTCAAACTTACCTCCTTTTCATGTCCTTGTGATGAGGTATTTAGCAGAATTCACAGATTTCATTGGAGTTTGACAGGCTGTGCCATAATAACTTCTACCATGGCCTTAAGCTTGTGACTGCTGGGCTGTCAACCATAGACCTTAGCAGCCGTACCACCCCAGCCTCAGTTCTTGAACTGACCTTTAAAATAAATCTGATTAATGAAGTAGTTATGTTTGGCTAGGACTCAGCCCATACTGTACCTACTAATATGTACATGCAAATACATATTTGATAATAGATAAATATGTGGCTTCTTGATTTCCATTCACACCTGTCTATTTGCCCATGGATGACGTGTGCGCAATGTTGGATCCGTGTTTGAAAATTCCCTCCTTACTGGGCATGTCTATACAAGATCCTTACTGAGCATTGGCCTAATAACACAGCACAGTAGTGTATCATGGCAAAAACTGTGCTAATAGCCTACTGCACCGTGTTATTAGGCTAATGCACAGTAAGCGTCAGTAAATAACTGCACCAGTGCTACTGCACAGTCATTCTAGGTACTGTGCATTTAGTTAGTACTTCACCAAGGAAATACTAAACTAAATGTGCAGTATCTACTCAAAGAACCTTGCCTGCCTGTATCTAAGGTGAATTAATGAACACCCAGTATGTATGTAGGGGATTGGGACAGTTAACTGGGATGTGCTCTGATGTTTTTGCTACCCATTTAAGTAAGAGCTCCCTCATAAAACAATGCTGAACAGTATCGCATTCAAGGGATCAATACAAGTAACCATACAATCTCAATTCATGATAGGAATCATCTTTTAAGCCACCATAAGCATGACAGGACAAATTGTGAGCTGGTCAAATTCCATTTGTTTCAGTGGGGAACACATCAACAGACTTTAGTCAATAAAGCCAAATTCTACTTTGATTTGCACCTCATTTCATCCCAATTATTTCTATGAGGTTCCACAAGGTAGAAGCTAGGGAAGAATGTGCCCTCAATATAAAGCTCAGAATGATTAATCTACTAAAACCTTGTACTGATACTTTTCAGTGTATGTGTACAGCTACACTGGAAATTATGCATGCTGCCAATGTAATTAGAACTTCTTATAATACATCTGACATACCAGCTTCTTTTTTGACTCATTGATGTACTTACTGCCCTTAACATAAAATCAAAATGATAGAAATATGTCAAGTTTCAGAAGGAAAAAACCCCCAGGAGTAAATTTATGTCAGAAAATAAATGCAAGAACTCTTGCGGGAGGGTATTATTGGGCCTGAGACTGATTGTGAAAGACAGGGAAAGATTATCAAATCCCAAGAAGGAGAAGGGATTAGGGAAATAAAACCTGTAAAATAAAACAATCTGGAAAATATAAATTTGTTTGTATTTTATTTTTACTGGCTACATTTTACTCCAGGCCTCTCCCTGGCTTCTCATAAACTGCGGTGGCATCAATTGGTGGAGACACAGAGGATTAACTTGCAGACAGTCGGTTGCAAACTACAGCCACTCTGTAACAGTTGAAGCAGATAACTCAGCTTTTATGTATGGCAAGTGGTAGGGAAATGTGTCACTTTTTTCACTGCTTCCTTTGTATGGGTAAAATGAGATACAAGTGCAGTTGACGTCCTAACCCTCTTTCCCCTTCAAACATCAGGAACACAGGAGACTGGGAAGGCAGCACAGGCAGCACATGAACAGAGAGCAGAAAACAGAGCAGCGGGTTGGGCAGGGAGCACAGGGTAAGGGACAGAAAGCAGAGCAGGAGATTGGGCAGGGGAGAGGGATTGGAATAGCACTCAGGAAAGGTGTGGGACTTAATTTGTGGCATACATGCCAAAAGGGTTGTCCTCCTCTCTATTAATGCAATACACTGGTTGATGAGAGCTCATAACTTGTTTTTGGTTAATGAAGATAATATTTGCTTTACTAAACCTTTTTCACACCATGTGAGCATCTACTTAGCAATAAGCAAATACCCCAGCTTGCATCCTAAACCCAATATAAATTCTGGGATGAGGTCTGTATATTGGTGGGAGGCGGAGGTGTTGATCCTGGCTGAACAAAAATTCCACTCTTTAATCAGGAACGCATTTTCTCAGGTCATTATAAAGTTTGCTTTCTTGATCCATTAACTCACTTGGGAAAAGAAGTAGAAAAGAGTAACATGGATGTTGGTTCTTACCAGGTAATACCCTGACTGGAGAGTAATAGGGACCTGAATTTAAGTTGCACCATGATCCCTGTAGCAGTGTAAGGGAAGCAGTGACCCTCCCTGAGGGAATACCTCCTATGTCAGGAGCTGGAGGTTCCTTCATAGATCTAGTGCAGGGCTCAGCAATCTGTGGCACATGAAGCCATTTTGCTTGGCATGCCTCAGCCAGCTCAGACTCTGGGCAAGCCCCTGCCACCAGCCACAGAGCCCAGGCTGCTTACAGCAGGCAGTGGGGAGGCTGAAAGCAGCTGCACCAGGGTCCATGAACCCCCAGCCTGGCTCATTGGTGGCGGCAGGTGCACACGCGCATCAGGGCAGACAGTGGGGTAGGGACTGGGTCAAGGATCACTGCACTGCTGTGGTTATTCCCTCTTTCCTACAGCCTCAAGTAGTTCTGAGATGTTAGGTTCAACAGCTTAAATCTAGTAGCTCTTGACCTTTCCTATACTGTGGACCACAATACCACCAACGCATGAAGAAAAGTATATTGGACATGACCCGCAAGACCTGCTGATGATCCCCCTTGCAGGTCGGGTAGCCATGCTTTAACAGGCATCCAAGCCAGACTGGCCTTCCAGAGGGGTGCCCCAGAAGGGGTTTGAAAAGACTACTTAAAGCTTCCTTTGCCTCTTCCCTTTTCTTGGGCCCAGACATAGGAATGGAGCAACTCACATCTAAACCTTCAGTCTAGTGGATCACATTATGTCTATTCAAATGACTCGATAATCTGTTTGCCATGTTTTTTTTTTTTTTAAAAGCAGGAATATAAATTAATCCTCTCCAAAGATATCAAAACCAAGAAACATTTAAATAGCACTTTCTGCCCAGTGTGAAATACAAATTCTTTTCATCATGGAAACCTGGGTAAGTCAGACAACAGCATACTGAAACAGGGTAGACAATGGAATTGTATGTGATCCAACCTGACTTTCACTTTTAATTAAGATAACAAAGTACCTGAATTGAGGAAACTGATGGTGACCCACTGACTAGCTGCTCAAAGGAACACAGACATTTCCCCATTCATTCAGAACAGCAAGAACAGTCTAAGCAGTCTGACTGCAGAAAGCCTATAACTAGGGATCAAAGCCTGTAACTGTTCTATCTGAATGTCCACAGAGGACATACTGGGATCTCCTGGAATCTCTCTGTGCTTTCAATCTCCCCTTCCCTCGCATTGTACTGCCTGACAAGCCTGTCCAAACTTCACATGCACATACATTAGATCCAAAAAAACCTACCTTCCCTCTCAGTGCAAGCAGAAAGCCAAAAGGCAGGGTCCTGTAAGCAGCTCCAGTTACTTCTTTGCTGTTTACTTACAAAGAATATGTGAAGTCCTGTCTTCCTTAAGCCATGGGGCCTCAACCTGTGTGGCCATTTGGGCTGGGGAGTTAAAGGCGGCTGGACACGATGCTAGCCACATCACTCCCTTGTGAGCCACTGGCTACAGTAACTGGTGTGTTTTAGTTGTGTTATCCTTATAGGCCTTTAGACTCAGGGTGATTTTCTCTTGTCTACTTCCCAATAGTACAGTAGTTCTTAACCTTTTTAGATTCAAGGCACCTCACATTATACTCAAGGCATCCACCAGAAAATGCCAGCTCTTATCTCTCAGTTGTTTTTTGACTACGTAAAAATAATAGAGGAGTTCTTCTGTTGCAAAGAACTCAGAAAGGCCACACCAAGTCAGAATGCTTATGACACTGTAGATTCCTTTTCAAAATCTCTGGTTTATCTTGAAGCTCGTGTGTAAATATTTGCACACCTTGCAGTGGTAAAATTGAGCAACCCTGCAGCAACCTTAAAAAGGATCTCACAGCACCCCAGGGTGCATCACCACCTTAATTATGGAGCATCAGTTATACACACCAGCCTCAGCCAGGTTTTACCCAGCCTACACCACTGCCATATAAAGAATGTTCAGGATACGAAGTCAAGCACTAAAAGTTTGGCTATGTCAGAATTCATATTGCCAGGACAACCTTAATTCAGCCCCTCTGTACATATACATTATGATACTGTCTAGTTATACTCTCTCTCTAGTCCTCCACATCCCCTGGGTCCTGCAACCCCCTTCTCTCCCTGTCCCTAGTTGCAGAACCCCCGTACCATGAGTAGAAATGGAGACTTCAGCTGCCAAACTTAAAGAAATCCCTACTGAGCAGGTATGAATTGAGGATTTTCAGTAGCTCCAAATTTGGCCAGATTATGGGAAAAATCTCCAGAGAATGACTGACCACAGGCACTTCTGACACCACAGCAATCCCCCCAAATTTCAGGTCCTTTTCCTAGGTATGGAGGCCTCAATGAAATAGCTGGGAGATGGCTGTTAATATGAGCAAAACAAAGTTTTTGGTTTTTTCCCCCTAAATTTATTCAAGTAACAAGTGAACTATTTTAGTTGAAACTTAAAAAAAAAATGATTCAGTCTGAGCCAAACAATCAGTACAGAACATTTCAGCCTGTTTTATTAGGGGAAGTTTTGGGCAAGTTTTACCTGTAATAAACATGAAGTACTACAGGAGTGACAACTCTAGTTATTTAAAGGACTCTCTCCTTTGGCTTATCTCAAGAGCAGAGTCAGAATCCCTTCTGGGAAATGTCTATGGCAGCAGCTTGCAAATGGTGTTCTGTGCAACTCTGCAGTTCCATAACAGGTCGTCAGGGATCCTTCAAAGGGACTGGGGGTAATGGCAGAGGGAGCCAGCAGGTGGTGCGCCACCATTGCCAGGCTGGGTCTTTTGGATAAGGTAGGGGTTCCTTGGCAGAAGAAATTATATGAAAGGGTTCTGTGACTTTAGCAAGTTTGAAAACTGGTGGTCTACGGAACAGAGTAGGGACAAAACCATTAGGGTTCAGTAGGTTGATAAAACTGGTAAATCCAGATTTTCTGCTGGTTTAAATTAGTGCAGCTCCACTGAAGTTATTCCAGGTTTGCTAGCAAAAAAAAAAAATGACCCATAGAATTTAAGAGAGACTCTTCTCTAGGCTTTGTGCACAATGCTATAAAATTCCATGGCAGGCACATCATTCTCTATTACCTTAAAATGGTTCATTAAGCCCATAGAAAGGTTATCATTTTCTGCTAAATTCTAGAGGATTTCCCAGTATCTGTGATGCTTCAATCTAATGCATTCTTGGCTATCACCAGCAATCTTGGAAACAGCAAGAAGCCTTTACAGGAGCTACAAAAAAGTTTTTAAAAGTTAGTTTAGGTTTATTATTACCCCAAGTGCCTCCTGCAGTCCGATTAGCATATGGACACAGCACATACTTCTCGGCTTGATTCAATTCTTATGTTCCCTGTGCAAGTCAGTTTTGAAATCACACTGTTCACTCAGCCTTACCCTTCCCTTTAGCTTATGCTTAACATTATCACATAGGAGAGATTTATGGGGAGGAGGTTGTTTGCAGAAAGATTTCTTGCCTGGGAGCTTGGATGTATATTTAGGTTGCATTGGCAGGGAAAAAGTGCCTTTCCCTGACCAAGTCATTTTTTCCACCTAAAAATAGTGTCTGGCCCAATTAAACTAACTTTGTACTACCTACTCTTTGAAGATATATAAAGGACATGGATTTCATTTCACTATAGCCTAATCTAAAAATAGTATCTTGCCTTCATTGGTGCCAGAGGGTGTGTGCTCACACTTTGAGGTAACCCATTTTTGGTTCAGGTATGTACTGATAGCTTCCTACATGCTGGTGAGTCAGATGAGCTCTTCCTGCCCTCTCTTCTAAAAAACTGTTATCTTCTTTTTAAAAAGCTGTTTACAATTCCTTTGGCTCTTTTAAAGTGAATATAGTGCTGGTTCTTGGGCTGATATCAGTAGGGGACTTTATAATTGATTTCATTGTGAGTTTTGGATCAGGCCCTAAGAGAGCCACAGGGAAGGGTGTCCTCTGCTTTGGAACAGAGCAGACACCAGCAGCATGGGAAGCAGCTTAATAAGCTTTTCCATGCCAGTGTGCCTCACCTATGACCCACATGAACCTTGTCTCAGCTTAAGAGGATGGATCAAGTTTATATCAGGGATCAAACAATCTATGGCCTGTGGGCTGGATCCAGCTTGCCGAGTGATTTCATCTGGCTTGCAAAGCCTGGATATCAGCAGCCTTTCACTAGCAGGCCATTTTGACAGCACCTGAGTGAAGGGAGTGGGGCTTCTGTGACACTTGGTGGCAGATACATTTCATACACAGCAATGCATGCACACACAGCGATGCGCACACAGTAACAGCAGGGGGAAATGGCAGCAGCAGCCTGGTTGGAAGCCCCAAAACCCAGACCAAGCTGTGCTACTCCTAAGAGGTTGCCGATCTCTGGCTTATGCAGTTTTTCAGGGTACGGCCTTCCTG